>NW_026935523.1:0-290000 GCF_032062105.1 Saccostrea cuccullata
GTGCAAATGATTTTTTTTCTCTTGTTTTATTAGTGTGGCAAGGGTACTCAGTTCGTTCCTTGTTCCTTAAAAAGTAATTCTATTGTGAAGACTTCATTAAAAATATCCCCATATTCTAGGATTATCAACTTTTTGCATCATCTTTTATCATTTCTTTGAAAGTCAATTATTTGTTCGTCTTTAAAAATGAATGACCCAGGAGAATGATCTACATTACTGAATAAATACAAATTGTTCATAAAGATGGAGGGAAAAAATAAAATCTTTGTCTAAAAAAATATTAAATTGGAATTCCCCCCCTTTCCCCCACGTTCTAGTGAATTGTTAAATCATAAAGTTGTAAGATAGTTAGGTGTCTTTTCTTTAGTGGGAAATATATATAATTTGTTGTTTTGTGTTATTTATTCTAAAAAAGAATTATCTCCACTTTTACTTTAAACTGTTAAAGAGACATACATGTATATTGTGAATAAATCAACTCCCTTTTGTCAAAAACAGAAAGAAGTACTTCATAGAAGAAAGAACCTAGCATTTATCGGTATAAAATTCAAACACAAAAGTATCTATTTAAAACATATTCTTTACATCCTTCTTTTGTAATCAATGTATTAACTATTTCTAAGGATGTTAAGAAAGTTTATTATACATTCTTCTTTTATTTTTGAAAAGACATACGATGAGAAGATATTTACAATTTATGATATTTCATATTTTCAGAGTCAATTCTTGCAACTGAGGAGGTTTTTATTATCTTTAGTAGAATCAATAAGGAGAAGGAAAATATTAGATTATATGATGTATATGCAGAAAACTTTGGAATTATTGATGCATATTTTGGACATAATTATATTAAGCACACAGGTCAAAACATCCTTTCAAATACTATGCATAATTTATCAAGTCAGTGAAAAATTTCAAAATGACAAACCTATTCACGAAGACTCCCATCCCAATTTCAATAGTCCTCGCCCACTGACGACAAACACAACGGGAACAGCACGAGATTTCATGCATAATTGGCCTCCTTATTGTCAGACTCAGAAACAGATGCGCACGAGATTTGCATGCATAGTAGTTCTTTTCGCTCCTGACCTATTTGCCTACCTAGATGAATAATCTGGTAGAATTATTAAGAAATTAACTCCGGAAACTTTTAAAGAGTTATCACAGAGAGGAAAATTAGAAATGGAAATATATATTGATCAAGTGTTTTGTTGTAGGTAAAGTTGAAAATATTCTGAATTTTGAAATGTTAGACCTTTTTGTAGAGAAACTTTGGAGAGAAGTACATAGATTGTTGACCGAAGAAGAGCGAAATAAAATAGAATGGACTAAAGACAAATTGCCAGTGACTGGAAGTTGGAATATATCTAACCTTATTTCATCATTAGATTTTAAGAGGAAAGGTAACTCTGCCTTTTATTTTTTTTTTCTATTAAACATGACATTATTTTAGCTTTTTTTTGTCAGCTCCTCATATTTATGAAGTAATTTTTCAAAATTCAAAATGAATATTGTTTTTATACCTTAAGTTGATTTCTTTCATGTTAAAGAGCCTGTACAGAGAATTGGGAAATCACTTGATGTTACTAAGTTTTATATTATTTTTTGATTTAGTTCATTGGCATCACAGATTTTTATCTAATTAACTTTGATTTTTGATTCGAAGTTTTCATTTGAGTCATAATTCCTTAATTAACGCGATATATTCACAGTAAAAACACACATAAATGGTGGTATTAAAAAGAATGAAATTTGTTTCATTTGAATAGTGGCCAACTCTCTCATAGCTAAATATTAATCAGAAAATAAATAAAATCATTAGATTTTTTTCAATTCGGCGCAGGCGTTGTAGCCCTGTATCCCAAGAGTGTAATTTGAGTTAGTTAGAGAGAAAACGAGTGAGCAAGCATGGATTTATAATTTGTTTCCTTGTCATTTTGTTATCGTTGTTTATTGTGCATGATAGAGTTCTGAGAGATGAAAGTGAGCATTAAGTTGATTTGTGTGAGAAAGTGGGAGAAAAAGAGATTTGGTATGGCCATCCCTGGGAACATGAGTGAGAGAGAGAAGAACAAGTCTGAAAGTCAATGAGTGTGGACGTGTCTTTTTATTGTGAACATTGTGCTTTCTTATAAATATATATTGTGTTGTAAATATGTATATAAACGATGTAAATAAAAACAATCGTCTCTATTAACCAGTGCCCGTGACGGGAAGGACCCCCATCACAATTTATCTATTCGTAAATTTCATTTTTCACCACCTCTCTCATAAAATTTATCAAAGAAATGCTTGAAAATCAAATTACATGGAACATGTTCATTGAGAATAAGTACTAGATTTAAGTGATTAATTTTCTTCGTCTTTTTCACAGCTAAAGTAAAGGGACTGGCGGAGGATTTAACCGAGAGATATGAAATCAAATTTGAATATTTGAAGGAAGGAGCAGTGGGAAGGATTGTAAAATTCAAACCTGATATAGCGTTTGTATCTCCAGAAAATGATGTTATAGTCTTAGAGCTTGCAGAACTAGAGTCTGAACCAAGATTCTTTAATCTAGTGGAATATAACATTTTTGAAGAAAAGATTCACGTGTTTGGTCATCCTGATGGAATCCCACTTCAACATGATCCTGGATGTACTATCATAAACAATGAAACAAAACTTACTGAATTGAAAAAGGAAGGAATTGCTTTCTTTAAAAAGGAGTGGCCAGATAAGGAACGCGAAATAATAGATGACTATGCCCCGTGTGTAATATCTGAGGACAAAATTTTATTTCATAGCTCCAGCAGCACTGCTCATGGTGCTTCAGGTGCCCCTCTCACTATTGTTGATAAAGGCACCCTTAAAGTGTACGGGATGCTTTTAAATGGATACCCCAAACAATTTTATAATTATTCTACTAAGAAAGACATGAAGCGTCCTGATCTGTTGGTGGAGTCGGGGATCTCCATGAAAAAAGTGAGATCTTTACTTGAATCATGTTTACCTGAAGAATTTGTAAAGGAGTTGTTCTGCAAGAAATGATTTATGATATGTTTATCTGTTCTTTTGATATGTCAAGAAAAAGAAGATATGCTATGATATATCATGAGTCTACAGCAGTGTTTTGTTACTGTATTATTTTAAAGCGTCATAATTATCGTTTTGAATTTGACTTTAAATAATATGCAGTTTCAATTTGTCATTGATATGTGTACATGTACATTGTCCGTGCATGAATATATTAAGCGAATTTACATGTACATTGACCCTGTCTGTGACAAAGGCTTGTTATTGAACAGTGGAAACGATTCAATTTTGTTACATGATTAATAACTTCCATTTCTCTGTTCCCTGAATGGCTGAGATCCAGCCATGTAGTAAAAATACTACTGTGAAATGATTCATTTTCATAAGGATTTAGTTTTCGTTTATTTTTATTTTCAAGCTATAAAGAGACCCAAAAAATTATGTCCGCCACAAAAAACATATTTTTCAAATACATGTATATTACTACTTAAAAATTCTTCAACCACGAAATCAACCATGAACCAATATATTTTCCACAAACCATGAAAATTTTACCTCTCAGAAATATGTGATTTTACAGTGTGTTCTGTTCACCTTCGTGTGACCTTCCAGGTAAATATAAGGACGGATTTTTCTGTATATTGGACCACGATACAAATACATTGGAAAATACAATTGATACAAAAAAGTTTTAGAATATTATCTTACTTGCACCTGATCTCCTATCAAAAAATAATTATTTGTGGATTGATAAATTAATCTGTTTTCTCTATTAGTTGAACAGACTAATTTATCAATCCACAAATAATTTTAGTCTGTTATCTCTATAAGTTCAAGTCGCCCTTGTGGCACAGTTGTTAGAGCCTCTGATCTAGAGTCGCAAAGTAAGGAGTCAATCCTTACGTCGCGGTTTCGAATCCCACTGTGGGACGTGGAGACCGGTTCTTTGGATGAGACCGTATAAACCGTGGTCCTGTGTCGCAGAAGGTGCTGGTACGAAAAAGATCCCTCCCTGCTCAATGGCCTTGAGTTGGGAGTAAAGAACAACATTTGCCGCTCTCCACTGGCAAATGCTGCCGTCTCCATATGAGTGAAAAATTCTCGAGAGGGACGTGAAACAATATACAATCAATAAATCAATCTATTAGTTGAATTATAGAATAAGAAAAGTTGGTGGTCTTTTTTTTTTTTGATAAATACGATGATTTACTCATTGTTGAAGTACAATATTCATGTCAACCTTCGGCCTCGATAAATAGTTTACATCTCAGGTGTCTAATTTCAAAAACATTATATTGCCCTAAATATAATATAATGGAATAGGGGAATAGTATATGCAATTACTTGCAGTGTATGGATGCAAGTAAAAATAATTATTTGTATGTAATGATATTTGGACAAATGACAGGTTTGTTATAAAAGTAGAAGGTATGTTACAATACAATTTGTAACAACAACGTATTTTGTTATAAATTGAGATTGTTTTTTTTCTTCTTTTGTCTATGGATAAGTCAGTAAGAGAAAGATGATTGGTTTGTTGGGAATTTCTCAGAGTTAGAATTTTATACGTACAATGCTATGATATATCATTGTTCAACTACCGCTTTCTTGTAATTGTATTATTCTATAGCAGCATTATAATAAACTTGATCCATCCATATTTTTTTTTCTGAGTTTGAATGAGCATTATTAATTTGTTAATAAATGTAATATATGTAAATTACCCTTGCATAGATATGTTCAGCAATGATACAAGCACACTTTCTGTGTGTGTAACAAAAGTTGATGATTGATCAGTGGACATTCAGCTTAAAACTCTTTCTGTAACATATTAATATATTACTTCCTATAGCTATCTCTCTGATTGACAGAGATCCAAAATGTAGGAGAAATACATAACATTAAAATTATCAAAAGAAAATCAGGATTGTTTTAAATTTCTTTAACAAATTGATTAATGTTTCTAATTTTTTTGGAACTCTTTGATTTGTAATATTGTTATTATTCCTTTTTTTAATAATCAAATAGGATTTTCGCCAAAAACTTATGATAAAGCATTTATGATATATTTTCTAGTAAATAGAAATTTTGAATCTCGGAAAATTGTTTCATTCTGAACTTGAATGGATATTACTAATCAAGTAATACCCTGCGAAGTCTTCCAAAGAATATTGCGAAAGGCAAGATACAAATGGAAAGAGTCACCTATGCATCGACCCCCTATAACATGTATAACGATTACAAATTCAATCTGAAATGAATCAATGTGCGAAGAAGTTAATTGAATTCTATTAAAAAAAACATTTCTATCAATAAAAGGGGGAAAAGCGTTTTAACTAACTTACCGTGCATAATCCCACCAGCTAGAAATATTCTCCTGCGTTTCTTTTTCAAAAGCGGTTATTAAATTCTTGAGGTTTTGGATCCCCCCTTTGCCTTTATTTCTTTGTCGTTTTGATAAGCGAGATTTTATTTTAAGTTACACCTCCCTCCGCCACGAAATCTTAAAATTTCATTTCTAAAAGAAAGTAATACCTTCATATCAAGAGACCAAATGATAGACCGACATAATTTGTTTGGTAGTTATTTAGTATTAACTATTGACCTTCTCGGAAGCGTCACATACAACGAGCTTCATGATAGAAACATCCAAGAAGCTGAGTTAAGGTACCACAAATTCAACCGGCACTGTGTTATTTTTATGCCATTTTTCGAATTCTCCAAATGCCACAGGAGATATTTTTTCTTTCTATTCTGAGTGATATTTAGACCAGCAATTAGCCTCTGCAATTTGGAAAAAGATATTTCTTCATACTGAAATCCAACTCTTCAGACAAATAAAATAAATAAACAAGAGGCCCAGGGGCCTTATAGGTCACCTGAGCATTATGCAACAATTTTCCAGTTATTGAATTTGATTCATGTTTTAAGCCAGATGCTATATGACATTCACAATTTTGAAAGAGGACCATTGATCCTCATAACAATACACTTAGCAGTTGCTTAGCTTGGTTACTGAATACCCATATGCAGGGTAGGGGAACAAAAATGCATTCCAACTAACCAGTAGTGCCCCTAACACTTTGACATAAACCCCTGACCCTAGGTCCACACATTGCACAAATTTCAAAAAGGCATCCTTAATATCAAAAAATAAATAAATGTTTTATAAATACAAAAGAGCACATTTCAAACAATAAATTCATTTTCAGTATATAAGTAGAGCCCCCACCCCACCCCTGACCCTGGGGCTTTAGATTTCACAATTCTGCAAGATTAGGGCCCTTGCTCATCATAACTATAAAGGTAGTTCATCTGCTTTATACCCAGAGACAAAGAAAAAAAAATTCAAAGATTTAATGTGTTTTCATTATATAATCAATTGAGCCCCGCCCCCTTAACACCAGAACCCCTGACCCTGGGACCATAAAATTCATAATTTTAAAAGAGGCATTCTTGCTCATCATAATTATGTACTTAGTTTGTTTAATTTCTAGGAGCAGAGAAGAAGATTTTCAAGGAATTCATGTATTTTCAGTATATAATCAATAGAGGCCTGCCCTAACACCAGAAACCCTGAACCTGGGACCATAAAATTAACAATTTTGGTAAAAGCACTCTTGCTCATCATAACTATGCACTTAGTTAGTTTATTTAATACCTAGGAGCAGAGAAGAAGATTTTCAAGGAATTCATGTATTTTTACTATATATAATCTATAGAGCCCCGCCCTAACACTAGAACCCTTGACCCTGGGGCCATAAAATTCAAAATTTTGGTTGAGGCACTCTTGCTCATCATTACTATGCACTTAGTTGGTTTATTTAATACCTAGGAGCAGAGTAGAAGATTTTCAAAGGATTCATGTATTTTCACTATATACATGTAATCAATAGAGCCCCCCCCACCCCCCCCCAACACCAGAACCCTTGACCTGGGGCCATAAAATTCACAATTTTGGTAGAGGCATTCATGCTCATCATAACTATGCACTTAGTAAGTATATTTAATACCCAGGGGCAGAGAAGAAGATTTTCAAAGAAATCATGTATTTTCACTATATATAATCAATAGAGCCCCGCCCTAACACCAGAACCAATGACCCTGGGGCCATAAAATTCACAATTTTGGTAGAGGCACTCTTGCTCATCATAACTATGAACTTAGTTGGTTTATTTAATACCCAGGAGTAGAGAAGAAGATTTCCAAAGAAATAATGCATTTTCACTATATACTTATTTAGCCCCGCCCTAGCACTAGAACCCCTGACCCCAGGGTCATGAATTTGCTGATTACTATCATGCAAACAGTTTGACTGCTTGATATCCAGGAGTAAAAAAGAAGATTTTTTAAAGATTGCATTAATTTTAGTGGTTTTGGCCCCACCCCTCAGGCCCCAGGGGGCAGGGATCATGAAATTCACAAGTTTTGTTCCCCTTTACCCATAGATGCTTTGTGCCAAATTTGGTTGAAATTGGTTCAGTGGTTGCAGAGAAGAAGCTGAAAATGTTCAAATGTTAACACACGACGGACGACGAACGACGGACGAAGACGGACGAAAACGGATAGCAATAGGTCACCTGAGTTTACTCAGATGACCTAAAAAGAGAAATGAATTAACGCGCTTCATGAAATATACCGGTGTGAAATTCGTAGTTCATGTCCTCGTGAATCTTCATAAATTTAATTCATTTCTTAGATAAACTTGATAGACAGTTTGTGTCATTAAGGTAATTAAATACGTAAGAACATACTCTTTCTAAAAAAAGATTTATAAAGCGAGAAAAGCCCTCATGACATTCCTTCAAGTCATAAAACAATCGGTGTACCAAATATGAGCTTCCAATTATTCCCATTTATAATTTTTACAAGACTAATAAAGTTTGATTCCGACAGTCATAATTTACTTGGATGACCTTAAGTCGAGGTCATGACCATCAGAACTATGTTGAGTTTCAATGATTTTTTTCAACAAAGATATAAAATGAATAAGAACAATATTCTTTTGATAAGTTCAAAGTAATGAATTGACCTTTGCTTAAAGTTATAACACCTTTCTGGTTCATAACCAATTTTTGTGCAGTTTGAGCTTTCAAGGATTATTACTTACAAAGTTATGTTCGTGAGAGATTTCACTGACAGACAGACATGGCGATTTTTATATACCTACCAAACTTTATTTGTAGATGTATATACTATATACAGGGTTAATTTCGCCCTTTCACATTTGCAAACAATTTGGCCACGTTTTAAATTCACGCAGTCACAAATTACTTTAAAAAGTTATTCAGTGTTCTTTAAATTACCCTCTATATGTAAGAAGGGCGAAAGTGGCGAAAAAAACGGGGGGGGGGCGAAATTTTCCCTGTATACAGTAAACAAGATACTGATATCCTACCCATAGTTTTTATTTTTAGACAAATAGACAAACTAGTCTAAGACCTGTGATTATACAGAAACATGCTCAAATATTGACAGAGCCTCACTCTTCCGTAAATATAAAAGTATCTTAACCTGATAAATTGAAACTCACCTTCTACCAATCAAAAAGAAAAAAAAAGATTTCTATATAACCAAGACTGACTTATTATTTTTTTTTTTTTGGTTTCTGAAGGATGAAGTCTACATAGCCAAAGATTAGTGGGCAGACTGAAAACACCCGGTGAATAGTAAACATTAATTATAACAGCTCAACCCATTTTTAGAAAAACTGCACGTTTCACGAGTGTGTTCAATTTGCTTTAAACTTTGTAGATACAACACTAAGCGCGGAATGATGATACATGTGAAGGGGTTTTGCTTTCGAACATTTCTACACTGAATGTACTGTTAAGTACAAAATATACCCGTGGAATTAATTATCGCGTGATTTCCCGAGAAGCACAACTCGCGAAATAAAATTACTCGATTTTATTTTTATGGTAGTAAAAGCAATGTTAAATCTCTTGATAAACAGTCCATTCACGAATTTTATTCTCTCGATTTGACGTTGTTCAAAGAGGCCTTTCGCAGTAATAAGTACTCGCGAAAAGAAGGAATGTACATTAATTAAATTTTTGGATTAAATTTTCAATATTTGTTAGTAATACAGACTTGAATTAAATATTTTCTGTACACTGTAGATTCCTTGTTTTCCGAGTACTATTTACCTCGAACGGGCTCTTGAATGGCAAATCGCTAAAATAAAATTTGCAAATGGACGGTCAAAAATCAAGAGATTTTACATCGATTTCAGCATCATAGAAATAGAGGCGAGTAATTTTATTCGCACGTGGTGCTTCAGTAATATCACGACTTATTTTTACATTTCGCACAAAAATATTTTAAAGTTATTTTATCTAAAAGTTATTAAAACGTTAAATTTTTGGATGGGTATTATTGACACACTTTTATTACCCTTTCACTGTACAAATTTTAATTTATGGACAAGTGGCAAATCATACAGAAAATATTAACTTCAAATCTGTGTCTATACACGTTTAAAAGACGTTTAAAAAGACACGTAAACAATTAGCACCAAGCAAAACCAGATCAGAAAAACCCGAAAGTGTATGGTGATAAAAAATGATATACCTAAAGATCAATTTTTAATATAAATGTGTCATGTACACACAGTTTTGATAAGCTTTAGATGAGCAAGATAAAAGGGGTACGAACTACCCCGTCACCTTCGATACACGTGCATTTTTATCACTTATGTGATGTGTGCAGAGATCCTCCCTCTTCCTCCTAGACTGCTGACAAGTGCAGACCTTTTCAGTAAGTTTTATATTGTATATGATTAACGTAGACTGTACTAGCCAAGTCAAATGCGAATATTACATGTATATACAGAGTTTTACATATTGGTGTAACATAAGAAAGAAATACCTTCACTTAATATTGTCTCAATGATACAGTGATTTATTTTGTGAAGTGATGTGTATCTGATAGGTAAGTTTAGGTTACTCTGGATACGTGGAAATTTTATTTGTAACGCAATGTTATTCAAATAATTAATTTAATTTGAATATACTGTTATTGCTACCATCGTTTGTAATTTATTGTATTATAAATATATTGTAAGGTTTGCTTATAGACTGCGAGGCCACTTTCTCCGGTAAGTTAGGTAGATTTTTAGGGCTTGAGGTCCGAAAGAACCATCTGCTTTCCAGAAATTTAACACCTTTCTCCAGAAATGACCATTATAGGGGTTCCAAGGGGGGAATGAGTTATGTACAGAGAGAGATAGGGTAGTTAAGTCGCAGGGTGAGCACTCTTGATCACAACATGGAGGTTCTGCTAGGGGATATACTTGTACATGTATGGCTGTACATATTGATAAAAGTGAAAACACATGTTTTGAAAAGCAGAGGAAATTCTGTTCGATAAAGTCGAACTAATTAACATTTTTGAAAGTAAATTTGCCGTGATTATTTGTCAGTTTCCTTGATTGAATTACTGAATTACAAAAAAAAGGAATTTTACAATAGTAGAATACTCTTAAGAGTATGTTGAAAATCTTTAGCGATTCATTAACATCAATTAAGGGGATGAAGGACCTTTAGCTGAAAAAATACCTGTCATTTAATTTTTTTCATATTTTGTATATATCTTATTTAGTATGTCCTACATACTATAAAGCAGACATATCAATAGGTTTCTAGACTTATTTCTGAGATATTGAGTGACAAATACCATGCCCCACAGTGTCTGAGCGGAGTTTTTATTCTCCGTGTTTCTGGGTCCATTACTCGGTCGATAATTGAAATTTTTCACCATAGATAAAAAATATACTAGCGGAAATGTGTCTTTTAAAATATTTTAGAGTATGAATAGGGTTAAAAATTCAAAAAAGCAAAATTCTTTTGTAACACCACATCTGGAGACGGAAATTTACGACTTTTTTAGGACAACTTGAACCATAAAAAAATTAATTTGCAAAAAATCCTATCATTCAATATTTGAAAATTTACGTCGAAGTTCAAGGTCGTCATTGTATTGATTAACTGTAAAAATATCGATTGGTGAAGCTGAGCTCAATATTGCACGGGGCAAAGTTAAACGAGTCATGATCATGAGAAAAACGTGTCATGTTTACATTTCTCGAGTACGGGAAAACCCAACTATGACGTCACACATTCCTGAAATAAGCGAATTAAGACAAACCCACAGAACTTTTCCGTCAACAACCATGTAAAAATATTTTTTGCGTTCTGAAATTTACAAAATACCCTACCATGTACATATTATGGCCCGTTTTTATTATTTTATACTACCTGTTTTTACCATGTATGATCTTACTGAACTAAGAGATCCACTATGACGTCAAAGACGCACTGGACGCGCAGAGTAGGGAAACGCCAGAGTGGATTAATCTATTCCGTAATTTGATAATATTTGCAAGAAATTTTGAATGTTTTGGGATATTTTTATACTAGATGGTGAACGCAAACAAACAGTCAAACAGTCAAAAAATTATACAAGTACTGTGGTTTCAATCTCGTTTTGTACATATTTTATCAGAGATTATGACGTAAATCAACTGAGTCACGTGACCATACATCCTTCATCTCCTTAAATGACTTTGGTACGATTTAATGTTTGACTTACAGCATAACTACAGCCGTGGTTATGTAGATAAAAAAAGATTATCAAGATTTTTTTTTTTTTTTTGAGAAAAGTATACATGGTATTTTAATGCAGCTACCAATTAATAATTAGATGGAATTATGAAACAAATTATTTGTCTCTGTTCTTTCGTGCTTAAAGTCGTTTATTGCCCGAACATCTACAACCTATATAACACTCAATAAAAAGGCCCTCTGAGGGCCACAGGTAGCGTTTACCGATGTTACCTGTGTTATCCTGATTTCAACAGTCTAAATCAGATAAAGTTACTTTTCTTATAAAGAATATGTATCAAACCACAATTTATTTGATTAAATTACTATATTTTAAGAGATTAAAGAAGTGTTTTTCATGTAAATATTTTTATTTTTATTTTATTACATTTCATTACAAGCACTTTGAAACAATATATGTAAAGTGATACCAAGTATATTATTTACAAAAAGTTTGAATAACATTTAATTCATTTAATAGGATTTATTGCAAAAAATTTCCTTGTACAAGTCTTTGACATAGTCTTATAAATACAGGTAGTCTATTTATAGAGTTTAAAACACATGTTCACTGAATAACGTTGTTTATTACTATAAATTGCATTCTTTGGTGTTGTTACGAATAGTAGAGGAAATCCTGGCCCACATAAGGACACGGTTTCATGCTTATCTCCAGTAAAGAGAAACACACGGCTATAAAAGCAATAGACCTGATTAATTCACCTTTTCTCTAATAAATCATAAACAACCAAAATTATCTGGATACAAGTTGCCCTGTCATCACATTCTCTTAATTTTTAAGTTAATGCAGTAAATGCAGTTGTGAAATCATCGAAATTATTGAAACCATCTGAGAAATCAATAATATAATACTACGATGAAAAAAGAATGTTTTTATAATGATTTTTACTCAGGAATGTGTTTCTATAATTTTTTTGAGTTCTTCAATTTATTTTTAAGAGTAGATATTGTTCTTGAAAGAGATATTCTATTTGCATAATTTGCATAACATTCCAGCTTGAAGAGGTATTGTTTTTTGCAAAAGTATGCGTAAACGGAAGAGAAAAAAAATGATTTATTGCATTTCTCATCGACTTTAACAAAAGTTTCCTCATACAATTATACAGATTGTATAAAATTGTTTTAATAAAATTAAAATTCAGAAATTCTAATTACTAGTATTTGGAGTCTCTTTTTTTCCAGAGAATATTATTAAAAACTTATACTTATTCCCTTTGCACAATATTTCACATATACTTCTGAACTTGTTAATTAGGTGTAGTAAGTTTGTGGTCTGCGATTGTGAAAAATAAATTGCACTCATAGAAAAGGAATCAATGTTAAGTTTGTATATAAAAGTATATGTTTAAGAGAGAAATTCGGATCCGCCAAAGAATATATAAATGCGATATGCGGATTTAAAAAGCTCAATTTGACAATGAATGGCATATTCTAATTCCGAATGGGGCGAATTATTCTACAGGAGAGTTACCCAAGGTGCGATTTCTCTAGCATTCTTGCACACGCGTAGCCTGTCGTTTGCCCATGGCATCCGGTTAACCTAGCTTATATATTAACCTCAGGGTCCACGCAAAAAAAGCATATTGACTTTGACGTTTCACATTAAAATGCTGGTTAAGTTCCTTATAGGCAATATAGTTTCACTTAAAAATGTCTGATGCAGCCGTAGATCTTCATTTATATCTGTATTTGACTGTTGTCATGAGAAAATAGCTCTTAAGATCAAACTTTCACAAATCGACGCGGCGTGTGTGACCGGTCGGCAGGGGATGCTTCATTCTACGTACATCGCACCAGCTGATCCCACATGTGATGTTTTGGAGGTCCGTGTTTGCTCTGCTCCATATTTTATTGTTCTAAAGACTTTGATATTGAATATTGTTTGTTATCTCCATATCTTCCATGATAACGTTTTCACGACCATTTTATTTAATTTTGAAAAATGTACAATAGTAACTTTTCTATGTTTTGTTAAGATATGGGTATTTTATCGATACAGGCAATATGTGATATCAAAGAACAACATCCTCGTTTTGATCAATAAAGCATTGGGATGCATTTGCAGATACTTTCGTTGATTTGGATAACTACTACGGTAATCAATTACCATGAATGTGTAAGTACTAGACTAAGTATTCTTTTTCTTAAGTTATTATATACCGTTTTGTATTTTTTGAAAATAAAAACTGAGCGGTTATGCAATATAAATTTAAGTTCACTTCATAAATAAATGACGTTACCTTTACTCATGAAAAAACATTAACCTTGGCCATAATTTTTGAAAGGTTAGGGCTTTCATACTTCACATATGTAATCCTTGTGAAAAAACCTTTCATTGGATACCAAAAATTTTGAGCTTTTTACCTTGACCTTGGAGTTTGACCTACTTTTAAATGACAAACTTGACCATTATTGACTAGGGTTTTTATATTTAACTTCTATAATTCCTGTGACAAGTCCTTTTATTTGATATCAAGAACCTTGACCCTTTGACCTTGACCTTGGAGTTTGACACATTTTTACACAAAAAAAATCTAAATTTTTAATTTGGCCCTAATTTTTAAACGATAGATACTAGGAATTTCATGTTTCAAATATCAATTCTTTGTGGCAAGAAATTTCATTTGAAATCAACAATTTTGACTTTTTGACCTTGGAGATTCCCGTACTTACGAAAAAACTTTAACCTTGGCCATAACTTTTGAACAATAAGAACCAGGGCTTTCATACTTCAAATATTTGATTCCTGTGAGAAGACCTTTCATTTGATATCAACAACTTTGATCCTTTGACCTTGACCTTGGAGTTCGACCTACTTTTGACAAACTCTATCCTTGGCCATAACTTTTGAACAGTAACGGCCAGCACTTTCATACTTCGGATATGTGATCTTTGAGACAATGCCTTTCCATAGAAACCAACAATCATGAACCTTGATCTTGACCTCGAAGTTTGTCCTACATTCAAAAACGTTTACCTTGGGATAACCTTTGAACAGGTGGTGTTAGGATTTTTTATTATACCTCTGTGATTTTGTTCTATATAAAAATATGATGAATAAACATGCTATTTTTTCCAAACAGCCCCTACCGTGAAATAGTTTTTGTGCTATCTGCCCATGGTGAAATAGTCATCAAACGATTCACCGGCAGCATCCTGTTTTCCTCGCTTTTCATCTCGGAAAACTTCTGATTTTATACAAATTAATGTGACGTATGTATTATTACGTAACAAAAGTAAAGACAGCATCGGTATAATTAAACACCTATTTACTGACTATTTGGAAAATAGCAAGCTTAAGTCTCAGCTGCGCCTCGGGATATAGTTTGCTGTCTTGGGGAATGATAAACTTGCTATTGTCCTCATAGTCAGTAAATAGTTGTATAATATTTCACATTTGTATTTCTTGGAAAAAGGCCTTGCATTATGTACCAACAACTTTGATCTGCATTTAAAATAAAGCTTAACCTTCGCTATGTTGCTATACGGGGGCAACAGTAATTCACTAACACAGCTTGTTAAAAAAATAAAGTCCGCACTGGCAATCCTCTATAATGATATCTATATAGAGATTTAAGTAAATATTAAAAAACAATGCATACTATTAGATCAACGTAATATATTGATGAAAACACTTTATGTATCAAAGCTGGAGAGCCCAGCTTGACGTAAGTCTAATTTGATGGCAACATCATAATTATGCATTTGGAATTTTTTATCGCATGTTCGTGGACACGCGATTTATTATGTCTTACAACTGAGTATTTTATAACATGATTTTTTTTAAAATAAACATTTTGTCTTATCGTGTAAATCAGATAAACCATAATTGTATTTATTAGACGCTGTTCTTCTAGAGTAAATGAGGTCGCTTTAATTTTCTGTCAATTAATGAAGCAAACTTCTTGCGTTTTTGCTTAAGGACAGATGATACAAACAAATTTTTGTCAGAGAATTTGAAAATAACAAGTTTGGTCAGGTTTAAAAGAGTTAAATGAAAAATTTTTTAACGCGTAGTTTTTCATTTTTATTCAAATTTGCACAAAAGTGGAATTTGAAGTGAACCATATTTGTATAGAATGATAAGGATGGTTTCAAAAGGGCAGACTTTTGAACGTCACAGAAGGTTTATAATTTCTTTATTTTCTATATATTTATTATTTGTATAACTTGCAATGAAATTAAGGCCAAAAAATTATCCTAATCCATGCATTCATTTTTTTAATCATCTGTAATTAATATCATCGCTGTTTATTTATAAAGCGATACCAGAAAATGACGACATCTGCTTTATTTGCGACGCGTTTAATTTTTGATAAGCTTTGACCTTTTTTAAAGGAAAAGGTAATCATTTTAATTAAAGCACTTTATTAAAAAAAATTATGGCATTACAATCATTGGCCAAGCACACTTTTGGCGACCTTTAATGACTGCTCATTTTGCAAATAAAATATTCACTCTATAATTTATAAGTAACTTTCATTAGGTTGTCTATAGCTAGTATTTATACGAGCCCCGCTCCACGTGACACCTACTACTCACTATCTTCGGTGGTAAACAGAATGATTACTGAGTATGACGAGCGCTTTAAGAGAGACACTAGTTGAATTAACTAGGCATCTTTTTCAGTGTGAATCCAACCTCCCACTCTCAGGATGATATTCTGGATCACAAAATGATTAGTAGGGCGTTTCTATTCATTTGCATGACAATCGGTTGGATAGAAATTTGTTAAATCATGTGGACAAGTGAGAAACGAAATAAAAATGTGTATTGGACAAGATGTTTATAACTTGTATTATATCAGTGTAAAACCGCCTTAAAGATACTCTAAAACTCTCATAAGTTATTGATTGTGTGTTTTTACCTCTCACTCGAAAATTTTTCAATCATAATATAATTGCCACAATTTGCTGGTGGAGAGCTACAAATTTTGACCTACCCTAATAAAAAAATACTATAGATAGTTAACTATAGTTTACTATAGTTTACTATAGTTAACTATTGTAAATCAAAGTGTCAAAGTTTTCGCCAAAGTATTTCAAAATGTCAAAGTTTTCGCCAAAGTTTTTCAAAGTGTCAAAGTTTTCATCAAAGTTTTTCAAAGTGTCAAAGTTTTCATCAAAGTTTTTCAAAATGTCAAAGTTTTCGCCAAAGTTTTTCAAAGTGTCAAAGTTTTCATCAAAGTTTTTCAAAGTGTCATAGTTTTCGATAAAAGTTTTTCAAAGTGTGAAAGTTTTCGCCAAAGTTTTTTCAAAGTGTAAATGTTTTCGCCAAAGGTTTTCAAAGTGTCAAAGTTTTCGATAAAGTTTTTCGAAGTGTCAAAGTTTTCGATAAAGTTTTTCAAAGTGTCAATGTTTTCGATAAAGTTTTTCAAATTTTCAAAGTTTTCGATAAAGTTTTTTAAAGTATCAAAGATTTCGATAAACTTTTTCAAGGTATCAAAGTTTACGATAGATTTTTTATAAGTATCAAAGTTTTCAATAAAGTTTTTCAAAGTGTCAAAGTTTTTGATAAAGTTTTTCAAAGTGTCAAAGTTTTCGCCAAAGTTTTTTCAAAGTGTAAATGTTTTCGCCAAAGATTTTCAAAGTGTCAAAGTTTTTGCCAAATTTTCAAAGTGTCAAAGTTTTCGATAAAGTTTTTCGAAGTGTCAAAGTTTTCGATAAAGTTTTTCAAAGTGTCAATGTTTTCAATAAAGTTTTTCAAAGTGTCAATGTTTTCGATAAAGTTTTTCAAAGTTTTTGATAAAGTTTTTTAAAGTGTCAAAGATTTTGATAAACTTTTTCAAGGTATCAAAGTTTACGATAGATTTTTTATAAGTATCAAAGTTTTCAATAAAGTATTTCAAAGTGTCAAAGTTTTCGATAAAGTTTTTCAAAGTGTCAAAGTTTTCGCCAAAGTTTTTAAAGTGTCAAAGTTTTTGCCGAAGTTTTTCAAATTGTCAAAGTTTTTGTCACAGTTTTTCAAAGTGTCAAAGTTATCACTATAGTAAATCAAAGTTTTTCAAAGTGTTAAAGTTATCACTATAGTAAATCAAAGTTTTCAAAGTGTCAAAGTTATCACTATTATTAACTATAGTATTTTTTTGTTAGGGTATGCTTGACAGGGAGAGTTTTTTTGTGCAAGCACCTACTGCAACCAATCGTACAACCAGGGGTAATAATTTTAACAAGATAAAATCTACATTACCTATAAAGGTTTCCATATTAATATGATCAATCGTGGCTTTGCTATTTTTAAGATGGAGATTCTTCTCTGTATTCCTATGTAAAACTTTGATTTTCCATGGTGACCCGGAGGTCATGTATTGTTCATACTTGAAACTACACTTGATTCTACACTACCTGAGAATGTTTTCACTTAAGTTTCATCTTTCTTGGCTGGTGTTTCATGAAAAAAATAGATGTCATTGATTTTTCAGCATATAGTAATTATCTCTCCTTCATTTGAAGAAATCCACTATTACTAAGAATACTTTGTAACAGGATTATTTGTCATGAGAAGTCGAAAATGTGAAAAGTTTACAGACAGACGGACAGCTAGACTAACTGACAAATAAACCAACGTGCTAAAACCGAAAAAAATATTATAGACTACATTCATTGGTATGTACATGTATTTGTAACAGATTTTTAGATTTTTTTTTTTTTGACAATAGAGGTATATTGATAATCATCATCATACTCGAAAAAAGTCAAAAACTATGCCTATTCAAAGAATAATTAATTTCTGTTAAAACTTATCTCTAGCCATCTATTTAAAAATTGTAGTGTTTTAACGTTAGTAGAAATACATGTAGTACTTTAACCTAGAATTTATTTTTGTACTTTTGTTTACAGATGATATTACCAAATTCTAGTCTACATGCTTACCCTGTGCAGAACTGTCCTGAACACAAAAAAGCAGTGGAGGATGCCTCAGAGAGACTCAACTGTTCCTATGGGTTTCATTTCAATAAAAACGAGTACCACTGCGTACCGACCGCAGATTTCACTCACCTTGTAGAGTTCTGTTATGACAAAATTAGTGGACTAATACAAGATGGTATATTCCTGCTAATTTGAAGCTAAAATTAAATCAAATTTTCGATATCTTCTTTTGTCTTTTGTTTAAATAATTAAAACGCATTGACATTCATTTTTAAGGGGGCCGACTATAGTTTCATTTTGTGAAAACTACAATAGCAAAAATCTTCATTTTTATACCATATATAACTTACATTAACTTCAGTGTACATGCAAAGTTTGGGGGAAATCTACTGTCCAGGTATTTTTGAGGGACCGTCTCAAATTACAGGTACATTTACTATAGCATTATATACGAAAATACTAATTTTTTGCACTTTAAAGCAAATTGCACAAATACTACAATAGACATTTTGTTCAAACTATAATTTTTGATGAGTAATACTATATTATACAATATATGTCAGAAACACACAATTCTACCATCTTGTTACCAGAGGGGGCATCTCAAAATGCAAAAAATTAACGAATTTTACTATTTTTATAGAATATTACAAAATTTGACGTACACAATAGAGTCACAAGAAAACATAATAAAATAATTGGAGATATTCTCAAATTTCTATGTTGTAAATTTCAAGTTCGTATGTTTATTACTTTTTTTAATAATATTTTTTTACCCCTTTCTTTAAGAGCTACAGATTATCATAACGTCAAAAACACAATGCAACTACGTCAACCTACCTATCAATTGCAAAATCGGTTTAAAAATTAATTATATCAAATTGTAATTACAGTTTTATTCCTATAATTTCTGAATTTTGTTTATTTTCAATAATTAAGCGAAAAAAGTTGCATTAAACAGTAAATATGCTTCGTTTTACTATGATGCGCGAAATATTGCGCAATGGAAACTATAGTCGGCCCCCTTAAGCACTTTCTCATATGAGATGCGATTTGTCTTGCTTTGAAAATTGAGATGATATGAAGATTGATAAAGAAGGTAATAATGATTTCTTGCTGCTGCGTAACAAATTATATTTACAGGAAATTGTATGGTGTTGGTGAACGATATCCTAGATAATCGCCCATGCCTACATTTCAAGAAGGGATGTCCAAAATACTCTTACACGTCAGAAAACATGTATCTGTGTATGTTTGCTTCTAATTTCATTCGTTTTTGTTTTCTGAAACAAAAAAAAATCCTGACAAAAATCTTCACAAAGCGTATGAAAAACCTTTTGAAATACATGCATAGGGGATCCAAGTGCATCTGAAAACTAGAGGTATTATGAGAATTAAACAATGGGAGAAATTGTACCCCTCTTATATGGTTTTAAAAGTAATTTCAATGTACTGCTTTTGCTATAGGAGACCCGAATATGTATCAGATCAAAAAGTAAACTAGGAGGGGCATATGGCATAATATACCCATATGTTTTTAAAAAAAAAATTAGAGTGTTCATGTTTTGCACTGGGAAACGCAAACTAATTTTTGCGTTCAAAAAGTGAAATACAGGTTGCACAATAGCACATTGTAAAAAAGATTCTGTGAAAGTCTCTTTTAATTACATTCTATGGTATAAAAGTAGTTGCGGATAGGAGATAGGCACCCCGAAGCGTAAAAGACGTACGGACATCCAGATCAATAAATGCCATCACACTTTTCAAGCAGGTGATTTTATTTAAAGTTGCCTGATTTGGAGGGTAACAATTGAAATTGACGCCCCAAGGAACACCATTGTCAACCGATGCGTAAACAGAGGTTGACAATGGTTTTCCGAGGAGTGCCACTTTCAACTGTTACCCACCAAACCAGGCACCACTTATTTTATTACAATGAATATGTTATTGATTTAAGATGTCAGAAAAAAATCGTCAATCGTCTTCACGTTCACATTTAAAAAGGCTTCACACTCCCTGCTTCAAGTTTTTTCATAGGAAAGCTTCTAAAAAGGTTTACCGATATATTATTTGTTTGTTTAATTATAAAAAAAATTACGAGTATGTTTTGCCTGTCCTTTTTTGTTTTCAAGTAAGCTACATCGGACGCAAGCTTTATTGACGTCGTTTATTCGGCTTCTTTTAAAGGCACAACTGACTTGATTAAAATTCTATGGTGAATCGTATCCATCTCCTATCCGCAACTTCCCTTATACCACTGAATGAAATTCGATGAGATCTCTAGACTTCCACAGAATCTTTATTTACTATTGCCATTTTGCACCTCCTTTGTTACTTTTTGAACCGACACATACTTTGGGTTTCCCACGGCAGACATGGATATCCATTATATTCATATGGGAAGCAGGGTTGTAACTTAGTTCGCTCATCGCTCAGGCTACCTCTAGTTTTGAATTACATACAAATTTATTTTATCATGGCCCAAAAAGTTAAGAATGGACCATATCAAATGGTCTAATATCAACATATGAGTATAGAGATAAAGATAGCTAAAATCTTTTTTTTTTCAATAAAAGGATGCAATTCATCTTAGCAACTTGGCTAAGGATGCCATTAGGTAATCAATACATCTCAAATATTATCAGAAAATTTTTATTTCTGATATTCCTTAAAAGCATGAGGTTTTATGAATAGGAACATAGCTATCAACTTAAATCAGCCGTTTTATGTAAAATTCTGTGAACAATTAAAAGTGGCCAAGATAGCAAATTTTATCATTATTAACAGTATTCCTTAAAATATATATCTTATGATATTATAATTTACTTTTGAATGGTTTCTTTTTTTTTGTTTGAAATAAACTCTGTACATGTAGTGTTTATGTCCCTTCATTTTGACGTTTAACTTTGATCCTATTATTACATGTGGTTATTAATGCTCATTTTTCTATCTGGTATATTATTTATGATTTCTTTTCCATAAAAGTTCCAGCCTGTACAAGAATTAACAGATACGAGAGGTGTTATCTTGAAGATCCACGTTGCCCAGCAGCGACAAGGTAAAATATATTTGAGCTTTGCTTTAGTTACAGTCCGACACAAAGAAGAATAAAATTTTCTTCCTTCAAAATCATTTGCCTATAAAATACTCTGACATTATTTCAAAGCATTTTAGGGTAGAAAATGATTTACCACGAAAAATATTAAAATAATTATTACCTAAGCAGTAATCAAGCATTGAAGATTGCATTTAGGTCTATAAAAAGAAGTAAGATTTTGAAAAAAAAAATTGCCAGGGATATCAATCAGTGCTGCGGTTGAATGGTGTATTTGATCATAAGAAATAGAAAAAAAGATTGAAAATTATTTTTTTTAACAAACATATTATGAGAATTAAATTTTATTGAGAAAAATCAAAGGGGGCGAAGTTTTAAAGGACAGGACAAGGTTATAAATAAGGATACGTCCCACTCTAAATACTTACTCCTGAGCTTTAGAGCATATTTTGGTCTGGAGCTTAATTTTTAAATTTCTGCACAATTCTTAAATTCGTACATCAAATCTGAATTCTTAGTTGCAATTGAACGTATATCCGATAAAATAACGCCATTCAAAAACGATTTTGCCATAAAATATATTTTGTGTCAAACAGTTTTTATTTAGAAGAAAATGATTAATATTTCCCTTTTGATATATAAATTATACAATAATATCAAGTTCAGATTCCTTATTTTCCCTGCTGGATGCACATAGAACTGTTTTGCAGTGAAGTGTGTTATGCTGGTTCATGTGACGCAACAAATGCGTGAAACTCGGTCGATTGCGCAATTTTGAACGCACATGTACAGTGATGTCGACATTATATACAATGAGTGTGGATTTTTTCAGATCATAATTAATCCATATATATTACCATGCAATCTTGTTTGTTATCAAAAAGAAAATGTTGAAAATCTATTACACAAGACTGAAAATATAATACCACAATTTGGACCAGAAATATCTAAGTTGGCGTTAAATTTACTTACCTTGTCATTGGTCATTTGTTAAATCATTTTGATAAAACACATTCTGATTGTACAAAGATGTACTATGAAATCAGAAAGGTGCTTGAGTTTCTGATTGGCAATATTTTTGTTGTTTTTGGAGACACGGTCTTCCAGCATTCTATTGGAATTCCAATGTGTATCAATTCCACCCTGTTATTAGCAGACTTGTTTTTGTAATTGAAGAAAACACTAACTATGGCCTTCAACTCGACATTATACAATTATTGACTTTTCTTGAGGTCTACTCGTGACTATACGGACCTAGTCAGGTATTGGTTGACCGAATTCAAAAGTCAATAACCGTTTTATTTAATGATCAGGAATTTTACAACACTTTTGACACTTTCGTTCTTGTCTCCATCAAAAAAAAAAAATAATAAGTAAACACTCATAATAAAATGCAAAGTGTAACAACACTTTTCACATGTTCTTATACTTCAACAGCTTAACAACTAGTAGTTGAAAAAGGAACTAAATATAATTAAGCAATCAATACTCAACCATTTACTTTCAAAAGCGTTTAATCTCCTTGGTACTGGCGTCTGACATGTTTGCATTCACATCGACACATGCTTTGAAACACGCCATCTAACTGGTCGAAAAAACTGTAAGCAAATCTATGGTTGGTCAAGAGGGAAAACCCGAATAAACCTCCCAGAACGTCAGAAGAGGTGAACTCACTCTGAGGTACACACCAGAAAAGAGCGTCTAGACCAATCAGAGCGCACCAAAATTCCTAATCATTTAATAATGAGATAAATCGACGAGATATTCATCTTCGCTAGCCAAGGGTTTCTGATACGCTACTCTCCTCATAAACCCTTGGCCTACGGTGTTCATAGAAATCGGGATTTTTTCCCAAAGTTCTGATTGGATTTCAGTACACCCAGGTTGACCAATCAGCAATTGTTGTTTGTAAATAACGATATTTGCTTTCGGGATACATCTTCACTATTTAATCTCAGAAATGAAAAACGCAAGTAAACAACGATCCGTAAGATAACATTCAATTCTATGAATAGCCATGGTGTCATCCAATATCTTCTAAACATGTGATTAAAGGTCATACGAAACAATGTCCTGCGTATTTTGGATTGTATACGGAAATGAGTTCATCTGAGCAACATTAATCAGCCTGAAATAACATTTTGCATTTTTTACGCAAGTTGGAGGCAGCAGAGTCGATTAAAGATACTTGACTGCGAAGATGAACTTCAACTAGCGCGGCTTATCTCCCTTTGCTTATGACGTCAATAAGACCCACTCGCTACATTCAGTACTAATATTCATATAGCCGATCATGTCTTATGCAGCGTAATTTTTAAGAAATAGCATTGTCTTGACTAAACTTTTGCATGAATGTATGATTTTCAAACCAGATATTGTTCGTCTTTTAACATCCTGTTGCATGTTTCCAAGATTTTAGCATGTTTTATCCGTGTAATTTATTGTCATCCTTCTACATTCTAATATAATGAGAAAGGGAGAAAAAACGATGGCGAAAGAGAGCAGAACTTCTGTGCTCGAGTAATATATAAATATAGAGGCTGTCAAATACCATTACAGTTGAATAAATTTCTAACACAATAATATGATTTGTTAAATTTCCAAAAAGTTTTTTTTTAAGAACGATCAGAATATGAGCACTATCGATTATCGATCGGTAGCACGCGCATATAAGTAAAGCTGGATTCGATTGACAGCGGTGTGTGAAAGTGAAACTACACCTAAGGATAAAAGATGTCATTTATTAACTGTTTATGCAAATGAAATTATTCTATGATATCGCTACCTCGCCTTGTCCTCTTTCAGTTATTCCATACTCTTTCTTTGACTTTCCCTTTCTCATTGACTCTTTCTCATCCCGTATTTTTTTTTTTTACCAAAGTCGGTACATTTACACATAACACTGTACTATGTGCCTTTTTAAATATCGTAATAATTTTAAAAAGTTAGCCTCGGACCTTAAACGCAATTCTATCTATATATGTAATCCTACTTTTCTGTATGTATTTACAAATCAAATTTTCTAAATTTGTATCAGTTCATTTTAACAAAGATTAAATCCTGCGAAAAAGAATGTTTAACTGTAAAAAATATTTGATTCTTAAAATTGCTTAGGTTCAGTCTCGCAAACAATGGGCATTTGGGGCATGGGTTTCTTTTCAACGGATCATCTTATGCACGCACTGTATGAGTATTTTCAAACTGCAGTTACTCAATCAAACTGTTATAGAAGTATCAGTACCGTAACATTACATCACAGGTATATTCACTTGCATACTTGTAATGCTGGTAAGTTTTTTTTAAAATCACGTTTCTTGTGACAGCAAAAGTACGATGATGTCGTCATGAACTTCCTATTTCTCTATATCATGAGTTTTCGTGTTTCAGATTGCAGAAGTGTGCATTCAAATACGCCGACGTTTTATAGATCAATGTTTATCATAAACTTCAATATCCCCGTGTTTTATTTAGGGAAAGGGGGGGGGGGGTACATCATGTATCATATACGTATAAAAAAACAAGCAAGGGGATTGTTGTTTCTAAGGTATTAATTTAAAATACAGTAAGTAATCTTGGTTGGAGTGAAAAATCTTGATTTCATCAGAGTTTTCACCAGGATCATCTTACTATGAAGAGCTCTCGTTTTCAGTTGCTGTGCCCAATTAACGAAAAGTTTAAATAGAGTAAACTGTTCTTTAGAATCAGATAGCTCATCTAAAAACATAATCACATTTATATCCACAAAGAAGACTAAAATTAACTCAATAAAATACAGTAAAATTACACTAGATCTAACGCGTTGTTTACATCAATGGGTCGTTGTGACGTCATGCAAACACAAAATCAAGAACGATAAGCGGTTAACAAATTTATCAAGTAGGCAAGTTTAGGCCTTCATTTTTCCGTTCAGCAAAAGCAAAAATTTTTTTACCAAACGTAATTCAACATTCTTTCATGCCAAACTTTATGTTTAAAAAGTAAAACCCTAGTGTAATGAACTGTTTCGTATGAACTTTAAGAATCTATATTGAAGATTCAGATTTGTTCTATGAATAATGAATAAACATAACTCAATTATTGCTTCTTAATTATTCTTGAAAAAAAACTTTGATTTAATTTTTTCTACTCATGTCTTTATTTCTGGCGATGGCACAATCTGTGCGTACCTGATAGATTCGAGATCACGTGACTGAAAACAATCCCGTCTTTTGACTTCACCGTATGCCAGGGGTTTATGAGGAGAGGAGCATATCAGAAACCCTTGGCTAGCGAAGATGCGAGATATTATTAATTAACAGTTGTAATTTTCTATTATCATATCTATTCGATACGGTCTTTGTGAGCTTGAGATTATGGAAAAAAAAACTATTGATAATACACGTATAACAACTAGACTCTATGATAAGCGTGATTACTTTAACTTTTCTATCGTCAACTTCCCTTACTTATGTAGGAATATAATTTCATCACCTGCATATGGAACTTATATATTTCAGTTGATTCGATACACATGTGAGCATGCTCTACGTATTAACAATTTCTTAAACGGGGTTAATTATTTAAAAACAAATTGATGAAACAGGAATATAGCAGTCTTGTTTAAAGTCTTCATTTCACAAGTTCTATGGTCGATACAATGACTTTGTCAGCAAATACATTTTATCATTAAGTCAAATACTGACTGATGTTTATCATACTAATTTATACACTGCATTGACGACGGATATTTCCGATATTTCCCGATCATAACAAGGAGTACACAGTGGGTGTGATTGGTCAGCAGGGGAAGCTCACTCCTCCATGGCATCGATCCCAACCCTCATTTTTCGTGTCTACTCTGCTCCTATTTTGTATTGTTATATTGACTTTGATCTTGAATGCTGTTCGTTATCTGTATGTTTTATTATTGTTTGCAAAAAGTCACGGAAAACATGTATACACACTGGCTGAAATTTTCGATGCAATAAGTATGCATGCATTTAGACTTTTGCACGATTTGTCTGTTTGCTTTTAAATATTCACTATTCATCATACTAATTGGTAGTTCATTATTTTTACACTGAATTGACGACGGATTTGTTCTCTTATTCCCTGATTATGACAAGAAGCACACGGCAGGTGTGGCCGGTCGGCAGGATATGCTTATGCTTACATGACACCTGTTCCCAACTCTGGTGTTTTCGGAGGTCCGTGTTTGCTCTTCCCTTGTTTTGTGTTGTTTTATGGTTTTTTGATCTTGAATACTGTTCGTTATCTCCATAATTTACAATTGCGAATTTTACCTTTATATAACACTATTTGAACAAGGCGTTTAAACATCTGTGTAAAACACGTCGGTCATGTGACCATAAATTGATGTTTACATGTAGTCATAAGGGATAACATGATTTCATAGTGACGTCATGAGGGACCGACGTGTTTAACACATTGAATTTATGCCGTAATGCTTTGAAACAAAAAATATATCCTTTATTGTTTCAAAACTTTAGTACCTTACTATTTGTATGAATTAGTCACAGATGTAAATGTAAGTAATAAGATATCATTTTATGAGTTTTATTGGGATTTAAAACGGAAGGGTCAAGTAATCAATTCTCATAAAACTTTTGTTTATTGGCGCATCAGATCTGGTATTAATTATCCCCTTTTTAGCGTGTAATTTTAGCCAACAAAAGCATTCATGATAGAAGAAACTTTTATAAATAGTGAACATGTAATATTAATGTTGAATGTTAAGGTAGTCCGATCCTCAGGTTTATAAAATTAGCAGTTAAGTAATAAAAATACCCATAAAAGTATCTCTGAATCCACAAAGTTATGTAAATTTATCCACAGTATATCTTTAAAATAAAAGATTAAGGTTATTCATATCATATAGTGAAAATAGTTAAATCTCCAATATTTTTGCAGAAAAAGCGAATTGGAATATCAGCAATGCATTTTCGAATTGCAAATTGATCAACAAATATATTTTAGGTTAAAAAACGATATGTATCCAGGCATTCAGAGAAATTGTCATAATTTTTATACTTATTTGATATTTTTTGTCTTCTATTTCTGTCATGTATTCTATAATTCATAGTGTGAAAGGCTTTTGCTATCATTGCAAGACACAACAAATTACTTCTTATTTCATAGCATGCTAATAAGCATGATATCTAAGGCTGGATTCAAGAAATTCTTATTTCTCTAAAACTGTATTATTTTTTTCTCCTTTTATAGGATACAAATGTCAACTTTTATAAGACCTACTCTAAGACTTCCAAAAACCTTTAATCTTATAAAGATGAATAAAATGAAAATTGTTGCATGAAAAATTTTTATTTTCAAGCTTCATTTTGATGCATTTCAATTTAAATATTAATTTTTGGAGATATCCTTCCTGGCTGAGGATCGGATATCCTTAATGTCAGAATAATTCATAACTTTATTAGCTTTTTGTCAGTTTTACATAATTGACGTTGAATTATAGACATTTTAGGCTTCTAAAAGTCAACAAAAATTCCCGAAAATTTCTGTATAAGAGTATTAATTGTAAATAACTATAGTTATAACTATACACAATATATCGAGTGTTCTGGTAACCTATACACGCAGTTACCCTATTTTATTCTAATAAATTCTAGACAAATTTCCTTATTCTATTTAAAAAAAAAAACATTGAAACTGAAGGACTTAACACCTTCATTTCTTTTATTCAGGGAGAATGCAACGTATAATCCTGACAATACAACATCAATGATTTCGGGTGAAGCTGCACAAGACAAAGCTGGAAAATATGTGTTTTACCCGTTTTTGGCCGTGGCAATTTTTTTAGCAATAATATTTGTAGGTTTTGGACTGTATAAAAGGAACCTATCAAAAAACACGAGAGAACCGAGAGGTAAATATGTAATTTGATAAAGTTTCATATATTCATGCGTTTTTTTGTTTTTGTTTTTTTTGTATTCTTAGAGTGTCTTCTATCAAATGTATGCATGCTTATTTTAATATTGCTGTGACCTTTGTTGA
The DNA here is from genome assembly GCF_032062105.1 of Saccostrea cuccullata. NCBI lineage: Eukaryota > Metazoa > Mollusca > Bivalvia > Ostreida > Ostreidae > Saccostrea > Saccostrea cuccullata. Next base: position 28,578 of record NW_026935523.1, read on the forward strand.
ACTAGGTTAATAAAATTTTTCCCTTAAATTTATACTAAATAACTCAATATTTTTTTTATATAAAATGAGAAAGATCCGCTGTCTTCAATGGACTTGTTTGAAAATTAATCCATAAATATTGGATTTTTAAAAATTATTTTCTATTCTTTTATTTTAACACCTTGTTTAATATATAATGGGAATTGTTAAGAATATATCGAAATTGTGTATTACAAGTCCTCTACCGGGGAAACCGGAGGGAACTATATGATTCCTCTGCATATGTTCGTCTGTTTAACTGTCCGTCTGTCGGTCCGTCCAAGTAGCTGTCCAAACGTCTGTCAGTCAGTATGTCTAACTTGGTTTTCCGCACTTTTTTCCTGAATGCTTGCAGATATTGAACTAATTTTTGGTATGTAAGTGTAACATGATGAAGTTACAGTTATAGTTTTGAATATCGTTTCCTTCATTGATTTTTTACGGATTATTGCATTTTTAAAATTTTTATCATATGGTTTAAGATCGGCATCAATAAATTCAATTAATGATCAAAAAGAGAGATTGTCATATTAATGATGATTACTAATTTGAAACTTTTCTTGGTTCAGTGTAGCTTTATAGTGACATACTAAATAGAATGTTCTATCGTTAAACATCCTAAGGGCCTTGTTTAACGACAGAATGCGTTCTGTGCATTGGTGATATATACCAATGAAAAAAGGGAGATATGTCAGTGAATACCAGATCTGAATGTCAACATGGTAAACATGAAGCAGGAAAAAGACTCTGAAAAAAATAAATATTTTTTTTTTTACCTTTTAAAGTGTATTATTATTTTTAGATTAAAGGCAAGCACAGCCTCAAAAATTTTAATATTAAATAATTTTCCCTGGGTCATAACTTTTGCAAAGAACACAAATATTCTAATACTTTTTCTGCATGATGGATTAACAAGTAAATAAAAGGTTTGATTAAATTATTTTGTAGTAATTTCAAATCATTTTGTTATCTTCAAAGTCGTTTTTAACGATTCTCATTCCACAATTATGGAGCCATATTTCGAGCGTACGGAAGGCATTCTATTAACGGTGGTGAGGGCTTGTCAGATTAGCAAATGAGGCACCAACGTGACTTAAATTTCAAGTTACAAACCGTAGATCAAATTTTTTATGCCGTATAATCTATATTAACCGCCCTACCCCTATAAGTGCCCCCTTATGTCTTTTTCAATTGTCGGGAAATAAGGAAATAAGAACCCCCTGTAAGTGATTAAAATCAACTAGAATCGTATCAAAAATTAAGAAAGTTAAAATGAAATTTGTCTATCATCCAATTTCTCAGTGGAAAATGAACAATTTAGCATAATTTGGGTGGATTATCTTCACTTTAAGTAAATTTAGACATTATCTTAGTTGTTTCTTGTATATATATTTTATTTCAAACAATTTTTTGAAGTTAAAATATGATATCAAATATCATAGAGAGAAAACCAAAATAACCGCCCCATTTTTGCAATTTTCTAAGCGACCGGGGCGGTTAATTCGGATTATACGGTTATTGTTTTTAATCATACAATGATAAAATGATCGGTTTGACCATAGCACGTATGTATTTATAATCGCATTCATAAACGTCTCTCTCTGTAAAACAATAGACCTTAAGTAAAATTGTTAAATTTAGGTCTTTGGCACAGGGACTTGCTCCTGGCTTGTAATAATTATTTATCTAAAAAATCATATACCGTAATAATAAAACTACAAAAGGGAGGACGCCATTTTGTACCCCTTCCTCGCTTCCACCTCTGTTTTCGTTATATATTTCCAGTATTTTACTGACTCACCGCTCCCTGAATGAAAAAAAACATTCGGTTTCCTCGGGGTTTTTCCACTATTTAAAACAACTGCTAATTATAAATTTGAAAAATCTGCGTTCTAATTCCGTATTCGAATGTAAAACACCGAGGTTACTTTCGCTTTCTGTCCATACCAACTATCCTAACGAGCGACTTTGGATTATTTTTAGTCTGAAATGTGTATTGAAGAGGCTCCAAGGGGGAAATTTCAGCATAAGGTCTTAGAAGAATCATTTCTTGACAGATCCGTGGCGGTAAGTCAGTAAAATACGGCAAAATATACCGAAAACAGAGGTTGAAGCGAGGAAATCAAGGGTCCAAGATGGCGTCCTCCTTTGTGTAGTTTTATTATAACAGCATATGATTTTTTAATAAATAATTATTACACGCCGGGAGCAAGTCCCTGTGGTCTTTGGTAAAAAATGATCGACTTATTTCCAAGACATTTCATTCATAAACAATTTCATGCAATTACAGAAAGCTCAACATTTTGTGGGCACATTTTCATAAACATAATATTTAGAATGACACCAAACAGAGAAAAGGGGAACCCAGAAGGGGACTTGTTTGCTTATGCAATACTTTTAGACAGCATCTTTTTAAATTAATGTTTAATGATAAGAATTTGACACTGTTGATGTATATTACCATGTAGCCAATTTATTTTTAAATATATTAGAAGGAGATGAGGGCTCACCGCTAATCAGTATTACCGATGCTGGAAAGCACAGTAAGTACCAAAGAAGTATAATTCCTGTCTTAAAATTTGATGAAAAAAGTAATTTTATTTGTTGCATAATTGAGGACATATTTATGAGTTAAATAATCTATAAAAAAAAAGTATGGTTAGATAAATCAGAGTACAACACAAAATAAAGCATTTGTGCAGGCATGATATTTTCTTAAAATCTGCAAGTTATGAGGATTCGCTCTCACATTCGGTACAGAAATGATTTTCTCCGACCCTTACATTTTACTACATGTGCCGATCTTGGTGAATGAGATTTTTGGCTAACAAGATTTTTTTGGAAATATATAATGTATTGTAACTAATGTTAACCTTGAAATAGATTTTGTTAAAGTATGAGCGGGTTCAAAAAGCGATTCGTAACTGCTCTGTAGGTTTTATTTTTAAGACGTATATATAGGTCTAAATTTGCGGCCTTACATTGGTCCTTGAGGGCATCAATACATAAGGACAAAGACAAAATGGATTCTACCTATTTCCAAAAATTGCATTTATTGTCAAAGAATTTCTTTACAATATAAGAAAATCATTCATATTATATGAAGGCAACGTAGAAATTTTACGGTGGTTTTCTGTATAAGTGAAAAGAAAATAGTCGATTTAAGGTGCTCATTACATCCACAGTTTATTTTAGATTTCATAACAACATCACTTATAATGTAGATTTTAAATATCCAAATGGACGTATTGATATCATAAATATTTTTTAGAGAATTTTCTAACTTTTTCTCTAGTTTTTGTGAAAGGTTTTATTTCAAGTTTATTTTTACCAGAATTTCAGAACTTTCAGAGTCAAATGATGGAAATCTTCTTTAGACAAGTATACACAATGAAAATACCTCATAACACTTAATATTTAAATCAATAAAGCAAATATATAAATTAACACCAACTCAGTGCAATCAATAGTGCAAATAAATAACTGTTTTTGAAATTTCAACAAGGTTGTAGAATATAACTCGAATTTCCTCCATACAAACATATCAGTAATTGATAGAGCTTAATGCTTCCCTATGAAATGGCACATTACTTTGCCGAAGATTTGGCTGTTGTTTTCTTTTGTTTCTGCTCAAACGCAATCCATCTTTGTTTATGCATAATAAATCCGTTACTTTGTTTTCACTGTTTATAACACCACATGTTTTATGTATTTATAGAGCGTTTGAAAGGTCAGAGTTATATGAAAAAAGTGGAACCTGTACAATTCGTCTTCTGAAAAAAAAAAAAACCAGTCAAAGCAATTGTGGTTTATATTTTTGCGTAGTATATCATCGAAAGAGGTTAATGAGCCTCCTTGAATACTCTATAAATGTATTTTAAATCACTTTTTTTCAACAAAACCTTTGGTGGGAAAAGGAAACTCTCGTCTAAGTTTTCTTTTAAAATCTAGTTGCGTTTCCACCGTGTACCTATATAGAAAAAAATGAATGGGATCCATTAAGGGTATTTACCACAAACAACAAATGGATGCGCGGTTTGATATATATTTTTTGACTGATTTTGATTTGTATTGACATAAATGATAAATCCCTGAAATATAAAGAAATCTTAGGTTTTCCTTGGTGCTTAGATTTGAGATCTTATTTTGCCTTCTATATAATTCCATACAAAATTTTGCACAATTTTTTAACTTTATGACAAAATCATATAAAATTCTCCAACTCTACTTGGTAAACATTATTCAGGTTGTCAATTTAAATGTAAATCTATGAGAATTAATGCTGATTTCTGAAAAAAAGTTTGTTTGTGTTATTTATCCTTAACTATCATTCGAATGTTTGTTTCCTATTATAACTTTTGTTTACTTATGTAGGTTCGAGAGAAGATGTTTCACAAATAAAATCTAGAGAAGATTCAATTAATAAAGGTAAGATATTCGGAAAGAATACAATGGAATAGTATAAAAGTGTATAAAAATGAATTCCATGAAATAATCATTCGATTGTATGTTTCGTATTATAACTTTGATTACTTATACAGGTCCGGGAGAAGATGTGTTTCAAATAAATTCAGAAGATGATTTAAATAACAAAGGTAAGATATTCGGGAAGAATTCAATGGAATAGTAAAAAAAGTACTTTAGAGTACCCGCTTCCTTATTCTTCACAATTTTATCGTGTCCTAAAGTGTGATCTTATCGTATCGTGTGTGTATCCTATCGTATCGTGCGCTTGTCCTATTATTTAGTGTTTTCAGTTTATCATGTTTTGCGTTTTCAATCATGTTTTTCCTCTATCGTGGTTTGCGGTTTACATCGTATTTTTAAATGATTTATTCCACACGTGGGTTCAACATTTGTCATACAGGTAAATAGCTCTCACTTGCTGTAGGGAAAACATTGTACTTTTTATGAATTTTTAATATTTTAAGTAGAGCTATTTGTAAGAACCAGGCAGGGGGTGATTCATTACCATTTCAGATCTTTAAAAAATTTTAATATTGTAACGAAACCGAGGGTATCGTGTAATAAACTCGTGGGCCGCTATTAGTTTTCTGGTCACTTGGTCGAGATTTGATGGTTCCGTTGGTCACAGTTTATGTAATGGCTAATAACCAATTTTTGGTCACTTAATTGGTAAACGGAATGACCAACTTTTGGTCACTTCTTTGGTTGACGTAATGACCAACTTTTGGTCACTTCTTTGGTTGACGTAATGACCAATTTTTGGTCACTTTAAATAACGTTTGTTAGGAATAACACTTGTTAAAAGTTTATAACATTTATTAAGACGATCAAATGGTTCACTTATAAACACACAAAATGGTACACTGTAACTTGGTTGGTACAACGTTATTTGGTTAACAAAAAGGTGACCAACCGATGGTCAATCCAGGACGTTCCTAATAACTTGGTTCCCCTTAATGGTTTCGTATACATAGACTTGGTACCGTCTTATAACCGAAGTATACGGAGTCGTTCCCCAAAGTGACTTAGGTCACTTTTCCCTTACCAGAGAAGGCTGTGTGCTCCGAGTCGCTCCCCACAGCCGACTGAAGTCTACACACAATACAGCTGGTTTATATAGACAAAAGTTGTTATGATGACGTAAGAGACAATCAGATACCTATTACGTCATAATCAATGCAATCAATACTATAAGTTAGCGGGTTTTAACCATCAAAATTACCTACAAAATTAATAACGTTGTACCCATATAAAACATAAAAAATACATCACTTTGTCATTAGATTATACATGTTAAATTAATAAAGTCATTAAATCAATTATTGTTCATTTCTTTCGTTAACTGTTCATTGACAAATATTTACGTAGTTTATAAACATCGGGTTCAATGTCCATTTATTCCGAACTTGTAAACAAGAGTTAACCCGAATTTCACAGGTACACTTTGTAAAACGTAACAATATGTTGCTTCATGGACCAAGAGAACTTCATTGGACAACATAATTTTTTAAGCCAACCTTTGTTACCATGGAAACAATGCACCATGTAAACGCACATGGCAACCAAGCAAAAAAATGAATTAAAAATTAAATTAAGCTTTTATTGAACACAGGAACAGAGCTTTTTTGATGATAGTACCATAAATAATCTTTTTTTCCTGAGAAGTACATACAAAATGATTAATGATTACCATTAGGATAAAACTCCCAGGAAAACCATCAGATTTGCCACCTGGAACATCAGAACAATGTATGAAGCAGGAAGAACAGCACAGGTGGCAAAGGAGATGAAGCATTACAACATCTGTCTCCTAGGACTTAGTGAGATAAGGTGGCTACAGACGGGACAGCTGAGGCTAACCACTGGGGAAACGCTGTTATATTCAGGACACACCCAAGAGGGAGCCCACCACACCGAAGGTGTAGGCCTGATGCTATCCCAGGAGGCACAACGTGCTCTCATCGGATGGGAACCTGTCAACTCCCGGATAATAACAGCCAAGTTCAATACTAAGGAAAGCAAGATCAAGTTAAACATCATACAATGTTATGCCCCCACAAATGACGCTGATGAGGAAAAGAAAGATGCCTTTTACCAACAACTACAGGCAGTCTTAGATAAAACAGGCAAGAAAGACATGACAGTACTCATGGGTGACTTCAATGCAAAAATTGGAGGCGACAACACAGGCTACAATGAAGTCATGGGCACACAAGGACTGGGCTACATGAATGAGAATGGTGAGAGATTTGCAGACCTATGCTCACTAAACCAGCTGGTAATAGGAGGAAGCATCTTCCCTCATAAAAGAATTCACAAGGCCACATGGAGATCCCCTGACCATGTTACAGAGAACCAGATTGACCATATCTGCATTAACAAAAAATTTAGAAGAGCATGGAAAGATGTCAGGGTGATGAGAGGAGCAGACATTTCATCAGACCACCATCTGCTGATGACGGCATTAAGACTACGCCTTAAGAAGTTCAACAACATGACAAACAGGAGGACAAGGTCCAACGTGAGTGCCCTCAAAACAAAGGAAGTAAAAACAGCATTCCATCTCAGCTTGTCAAATAGATTCCAGCTACAACAAGACCAGCCAAATAACAACGAGACCAACATTGAGACCCAATGGCAGCACATCAAGGAAATGTGGCAAGGCACATGCGAGGAAGTCCTAGGCAGAAGAAAGACTCAGCACAAGGAGTGGATCTCTGGTGATACCATGAGGAAAGTGGAGGAGAGGAAGGAAAAGAAAGCGGTGCTGAATACAAGCAGGACAAGATCAGCAAAGACAAAAGCTCAAGAGGACTACACAGCCACAGATAAAGAAGTTAAGAAAAGCATCAGGAAAGATAAAAGAGATTACATCGACAACCTGGCCAAACAAGCTGAAGAAGCAGCGGGACAAGGAAATTTGAAAGAACTGTATATGATAACAAAGAAGCTTGCCAACAAGTTCCAGCAAACAGACAAGCCAGTGAAGGACAAAAACGGGAAAACTCTTACAACAACAGAAGAACAATTAAAGAGATGGGTAGAACACTTCAGAGAACTATTAAATAGACCATCACCAGAAACACCTCCGGACATTCAACCAGCCAATACAGACCTCCCGATAAACTGTGACAAGCCAACAAAGACAGAGATCAGGAGAGCAATTAATAAACTTAAAAATGGAAAAGCGGCAGGGCCTGATGAGATACCAGCAGAAGCGATCAAAGCTGATACAGAGACAGCCATTAACATCTTATACAACCTTTTCAACAAGATCTGGGAAGAAGAGAACATCCCAGAAGAATGGAAAGAAGGCATCCTTATTAAGCTGCCAAAGAAGGGAGACTTGAGAGATTGCAGTAACTACAGGGGGATCATGCTCCTATCAGTGCCTGGCAAGGTCCTCAACAGAATACTTCTCGAGAGAATGAAAGAGGCAGTGGACCCAAAGCTCCGTGACCAACAGGCTGGTTTTAGAGCCAACAGATCATGTGCTGACCAGATAGCAAGTCTACGCATCATCATAGAACAATCACTGGAGTGGAAGTCCCCCCTATATGTCAACTTCATCGACTACGAAAAAGCATTTGACAGCGTAGACCGAGAGACATTGTGGAAGATACTGAGGCACTATGGAGTACCAGAGAAACTAGTCTCCCTGATTAGAAACACATACCAAGGCATGATATGCAGAGTTACCCATGCTGGCCATATGTCTGAGAGTTTCGAGGTCAAGACAGGAGTCCGACAAGGTTGCTTGCTGTCACCATTTCTTTTTCTCTTGGTCATTGATTGGATCATGAGGACAACCACAGCAGGCAGGAACAATGGCATACAGTGGACACTCCTGACGCAACTGGACGACCTTGATTTTGCAGATGACCTGGCTCTCCTTTCACACAACCAAAACCAGATGCAGGATAAAACAACCCACCTTGCAACAACATCGGCAGGAACGGGCCTCAAAATTAACTTGAGGAAGACAGAAATGATGAAGATAAACACCACTGTTCAAACACCAGTCACAGTTGGTGGTGAGGCCATCAAAGAAGTTGAATCCTTCATCTACCTGGGGAGTGTGGTGGACAGACACGGTGGCACAGACTGCGACATCAAGTCAAGAATTGGCAAGGCTAGGACTGCATTCACCATTTTAAAGAACATCTGGGCCTCAAAGAGCATACGTACTACCACCAAACTGCGGATCCTCAACTCCAATGTAAAGTCCGTCCTGCTGTATGGTGCAGAAACGTGGAGGATGACTAAAGCTACCCTGCAGAAGATCCAGACATTTTACAACACCTGTCTCAGGCGCATCTTCAACATCCGATGGCCTGATAGGATCTCAAATGAAGAACTATGGATGAGAGCAGGACAGGAACCAATGGAGGTACAATTAAGACAGAGGAAGTGGCGCTGGATTGGACACACATTAAGGAAGTCACCATCCAGCATCACACGCCAGGCCCTGACTTGGAACCCACAGGGCAAAAGAAAACGAGGACGACATAGAAACACCTGGAGGCGTGACTCGGAGTCGGAGCTAAGGACACAGAATATGACCTGGCACGACGCAGCCAGAGCAGCCCAAAATCGTGTTCGTTGGAGGACTGTCGTTGATGGCCTATGTTCCTCACGGAACGACAGGCCTAAGTAAGTAAGTAAGTATTAGGATAAAATTATATAGGATTTATTAAAGGTACTGAATTTCAATTTAAGGTCAAGATCTAGTAAATATAAGGTGCCTACAGATTTTTTTAATTTAAGAAATTAATTCCTTTGATGTTGCTTTATAATATTAGCTTCGTCAAAATAGATGTTTCGGGGCATAATTTGTAGTAACACAAGATGAAAAACCATGTTTGAAAATGTCATTTTCAATGAAAAATTAAGGAAAACAGTATTGAAAATGGGAGTTTTTTTCCATATCAGGCAACGAAAATGTATCCAGTTTGCCTGCAGTTTTTAAGAAAACGGTAATTTGTATGTTCCAAGTCTCTTCTTCAAAATTATGTCAAATTTAAGATTGGTATCGGGACTACTTTTCAAACTGAATTCCATGGACATACTTTATTTTCTACATAATTCTATTGGAGCCTTGAAGTACGGGAAAAATAAAGTTGAGAGTGATTATTACGTCATAATGGATTTAGCACTGAAAAGTTATTCTAAAGTCATTTACTAGATCTTGACCTTAACATTGGTCATTTCATAAAATTCACTTTTCACAATATCTCTTCAAATCCAACATATTTTAGAAGCATATTAACAAAAAGGCCCGCATGTTTTAGAAATGTGATAACATGGGATAGAAAGAGCACATTCTTAATTTTCATAAAATTAAATAAAACCCATCGGTTTTTGAGAAATATCCTGTTACCATGGCAACGAAATGTTACAAAAATTCATTTTTCACAATAATAACAATTTTTAAGAGTATAGTAAGAAAAAATCCCACATGTCAAAGAAAACTGATAATGTGGAATAGAAAGAACACATTCTTAATTTCAATAAGATAAAATAAAACCCATGGGTTTTCGAAAAATATTCTGTTATCATTGCAACGAAATGTCACAAAAATTCATTTTTCACATTAAAAACAATTTTTAGGAGCATAGTAAGAAAAAATCCCACATGTTAAAGAAAACTGATAATGTGAAATAGAAAGAGCACATTCTTAATTTCAAAAATATTAAATAAAACCCATGGGTTTTTAAATAATGTTCTGTTACCATGGCAACAAAATGTCACAAAAATTGTTTTTCACAAAAATGCTAGTAACCATTTTTAAGAGCAGAAAACTGAAAGAATGGGATAAAAAGATCACATTCTTAATTCTTATAAAACGAAACAAACCCCATGGGTTTTTCAAAAATATTCTGTAACCATGGCAACAGAATATCACTAAAATTCATTTTTCAAGAAAATACAAAAATACATCATTTTCAGAGTGTGTTGTGGAAAAAATACCACAAGCACAAAAAATGTGATAATATAAGATAGAAAATTTTCTTCTAAACCTTGCAAATATTAGATAAAACCAGTGAATTTCTCAAAAAATTTTGTAACCATGGTAACAAATTATTCAGGAAACGCTTTTTTAGATATATTGTCTTTACAAGATCTCCATAAAGTACAAAATAATTATTGACTAACATATATGTTACTTTTATTATTTTCATAGTTTATTGTAAATGGATGAAAATATAATTTTTTATTAAATATGCTTTTGTAATTTGTATCTGGTAACCATGACAACATCTCAAAAAAAATTGTATTTGCCAATTTGTACAATTTAGCCAAAGTGATTAGCTTGTATGAAGAAAACTATATGAGAGGCCCTTAGCTAAAATATTGAAAGACACAACATTTTTTTTTTGTACCTAACTTTTTTTAAACAAATATATGGTTTCTATGGTAACTGTAATTAACCATTCATGAGACATAATCTAAATATTTCAATTGTTTTTGAAAAATCATCTGTAAATGTACTTTTTGCTGAAATCAATAGATAAAAAATAATTACATCTATGAATTTGAGGGTGAAAATAATGTTACTGCTCCATGTCGCCGGATAATCGTGTCCATCGATCATGTTCTGTCAGCCCACAAGACCGGGAAAATTTAGTTGCCAGATGATCGGCTTAAATGTGACCTAGGCATAAGTCGCGAAACTCGCAAATATTTATCGTTTGCGAATTAAAGTTGGTTTACAGTAAAGAAACCCTTAAAAAATGTCAATTTAACATTATAAAGTGTATCAAATGCCAAAGTAATCCATGTTCTTGACTAGATAGGCAAACTGAAATTCAAAATTTTATGTTAAAGGGGTATAATATTCAATATCCTGGGTGTATCCTGGTCTTGGTTTCAATAAAACCCCTTTTACGTTTGGAGGAGCATCAAAATCGATATCCTTTGTTTCTGGTCTGGATTTCTTTCAAAAAGTTTTAAACTGACAGTGTCTTCTTAAGTTTTTTTTTGGCCATCGTTTAGAAATGTGCCGTTGAGATTATCTGTATAAACTGTACATGTACATGTATGTGTCCTGGCTACTAAATAGATGCTCCATCTAAATTCCTCTGACATAATGCATGTGGTTGATTCATCAACCTGGAAAAAATGTAATTCAAAATTTGAACTTTGTTAATGAAAATAGGCATTCCATAAAGCAGTTTTTTTCTTGTTGGTGTTAAAGGAAGAGAGTAGCTAAGGTTCGTTTTCTCTATGATCATGATCATGAATAAGAAGGCAATGGTCCATAACATAAGTTTCAGCTTTTCTGACCCAGTGGCTCCTAATTTTTCTCTTTTCTTGATTATCACCCCCTTGTAAGGGGTCTTAGCCCTCCCAAGTTTGGTAAAAATTGGCCCTGTGGTTCTTGAGACAAACCTCAGCTCTACAATTCCTCTCTAAATTTACAAGTGACGTAACCCCTTCTTTGACCCTCAACTCATCCTTGCATCAGGTAGTTAGGTGTTGTTTGATTTTGAATATTAGCATGACTATTACAGCCTTATTCATCTGAAAAAGGGTTTTTACAACAACAAAAATTCTATTTAGATATGCTGCATTTTATAAATTTTAATTTCTAACTTTCTGCTGATTTCTGTTTCCAATATTCAGAGAAACATTTGTATGGATTGTACAAAATAATGAAGATGACACTGTGTTACAATAATACATCTTTTACTCCTATTCGGTATTTGGCTTCCACATACATGTAACTGCAGTAAAACCTGTTTAATACAAACACGTTTATTGTGAAATCACAGATATAGTGAAGTCTTCTTGTATCCCCAACTATATAAATTTTACGAATTTCAAATATGGATATATAAACGAATTAAGGATATAGCGAAGTACTTTTACAGGTCCCAGTAAGTTTGTTATATCTAGAAATTAACATTCAGAAAAAAATGGGGATAGGGCAATTTCTTTCCCTTCTCCTATCCTTTGTGCCTGAATGTTCACTTGAATGGAATTTGAATTCAAATGAAATAACTTTCCAGAATTGTTTTTAATCTACCTTTTATTAATTTAAATTTAGGAAAATTAATCTTAGATACTTTAGATAATATTCACTCAGAAGTTCGATAAAATGGTCTTTCTTTAATGATAAATTAAAAACATTAACTTACATCGACTGTTCACGGTACCTCAGTCGGTAGAGCGATCGCTCCGTGATCGGGAGGTCGTGAGTTCGTATCTCAGCCGCGACTGACGTAGTCGTTAAAATGGGTAGCAACTGTTCCTTCGGATGAGACCTTAAAAACCGAGGCCCCGTGTCAGCGGCAGGCGTTGGCATGATAAAGATTCCTCACTGCTCAATGGCTCTGAGTGCCGAGTAAAGGTCAAAATTTGAAGCCCTTTACCGGCATACGGTAACGTCTCCATATGAGTGAAAAATTCTCGAGAGGGACGTTAAACAATATACAATTAATCAATCAATCAATTAATTTACATCGATATAAAAAGTATTGAAATATTTTGATATTTTTTTGACAAATGCATCAAAACTGAAATAGATTAAAAAACTAATTACTATCCTATTTCTCGACCGTGTAAATAGACTTGATAGTATATTAAACTGATGTTAAAGGGGTTTCAGTTAAAGCATTTCGTAAATGCAATGGTTGTATCAATGCCCCGTCAACAATTATTACCTTTAGTGGTCATTTTTGGCATTTTTAAATATTAAATTCGACAACGGAATGCACCATTTACCTGCTTTTACAATGAAAAGACTATCCAAAATTTGTTTTTGTTGCTTTTGCCTAAAACAAAATGTTGTTATGATGGATACACCTTAAATTACCAAGCTGTAGTTACCAAGTGTTTTAAAGGAATAAGGAAATCATTGGCAAAAGACGCATGAAAGGTTATGCATAATTGGTACACTAAATTATAATGAAAATACAAAGCAATCGAATAAGAAATTGAGATATGAAGATGTATTACAGCACTCTGCTTTCTACAATTTGTACGCTGCCGATGTTAAACAGAGTATCTTCGAACAACCGAGCTTTGACTCATATTTTTAACGATTAAATGTAAAATTTTGAGGCAGGAAAAACATTATACACTGCTGAAGTATTTTCTGATAAAAGAAAACCCTGTAAATTTATATCGACATCCAAGGAAAAGTTTATTTCTTAATAGTTATTTCCAACTTTTTAAAGAATAAGTTTCCCTTTTGTCTTTTTTGGCCCTGTGGATTTCTGAAAAACTGGAACTGCTTAGGTTTAGATAACAATTCATTGAAAATCACTGAGGTCTTTGGTGATTGCGTATCAATCAAAAAAGACGTAATTTTTTGGCTGGTTAATGCATTATAACGTCACAAAATGCTTCACTTTCATAATATTCTGATCTAAAATATGCAACTAATAAATGACAGAACTTTTTGGGGGGATAAAAGTACATGTTTAGATTTTTTGGATCAGAGAGTGCGCTCATATTAATTTTCCTCACTGAAAATACTCAAATATACTGTTGATCCTAAGATTCAAGAACATTGCAATATCATAAAGCCTGTTTTCCAAGACTTGGACTTTTAGAAGAAATATTTTAAAAGGAAATGAAACCAGTAAGTCTCTGTTATTTTTATGTTTCAAGTGGAACATGAAATATTAAACACTGAATTGGTATAGAAGAATTACCCGCTTAGTTTAGACTTTCAGTAAGGCGTGGCATTCTCGACATTGCCTAATTAGCTTCTGAAATTTACAAAGGTTCCCTTCACTGATGAAATATACATATGATAGAAATGCGGCCGAATGTCAACTGGTGTAGTGAATTGCCAATTAAAAGTTCTCTCACGGCACAGAGGTGGGGCATAAGTTGTCTGATCGTTATCAACAACATTTTAAGTTCCTATGTTATTAATTTCGTAACCAATGAGAATCTTCTAGTATTCTCCATTACGTAGCGCCGAAAAAGTCACGCCCTACTGAAAGTCCAAAGATAGGGTTAAATCATCCTATCTACAGAACCATTTTATGAATGAAGTGAACCGGACTCTTTGTGTAGTTTTCTAAATGTTAAAATATATAAACCACTTCTTTTAATTTTCACTGATGATTTTTTTTTTAAATAGAGGAAGAAACACAGCTGATCAGCAGCAATGAACAAACGTGGAATTTTGATAACTCTAAAATTACCTTCGTAAAGTTCTAGTAAATGAATTCATGCTGTCTTTGGTATTCAATCGATCGTAATGTCATTATTTATGTCACTTTTCTCGTACTCTATATATACGATTGAATTATGTACAAATGAAAGTGTTTTCATGGAATTTAATTTCAATTGATGTTAAAGGTAATCTTGATGACTAATTAAAATTTGATTTATTTTAAACGAAGACAAAAACACGTATATTACAATGTTTAGAGAGACTACAGGTAATCTATATATATATATATATATATATATATATATATATATATATATATATATTTTTTTTGGGGGGGGGGGGGGGGTAAAATAGAAAAGGTTTCTCTTAATAATAACTTGTTTTTCTTCCTTTATTCATAAAATGAAAATGGTTGTTCAAATGTTTTTTACAAATTTTTTTTTTTGCGAGAAAGTTTTAAAAAGTTCAATAACTAAGTAGTAGTTAATTAACAATGATTTCATTGACGTTTATGAGGAAAGTCGTTTTTTGCTAATAAATAACTCAAGTAATATGAATATAAATAATGTGGCTGAAAGACACATCGAAACATTATAAATAAAATAACAATTGAAAATGTTTTTTTACAGATATTTCTTTTAAATGTATTTTTGATGAAAAAATTCAAGGTCAAAAATAAGGACACACCCCACTATTACATTTTAATAGTAATTAATGGGAACTATGTCTAAATATACCCATATATATACCGATTATTCAACATCTTCATATCTGATATTTTTTATTTAATTGTATTAAATCTATGGCAACTAAGCATAAGAAAAAGAAAAACAGTTGAAAACATTTTTTTAACGGAATTTTTTCTTTATTTTTATTAAATAAAAAATAGAGGGAGACGGTTTTTGGTGTAGGTCTTATTTCCAACTGAAGTAACTTTAATCCTTATGATGACCAAAATTGTATGGACGATACATTTTAGGATGCATACAACCAGTCTTGCTTCGGATGCTGGATCAGACTAATATTTTCAGGACGAGTGAACAGATAAATGTTTTTGGTGCAATTCTCATTTTTTATGAGTTCTATGATGACCAAACTTGTAGGATGATACATCTAAGGAAGCATACTACTAGACTAGCTTCGATGCTGGATATGACCTATATTTTCCGGGTAACTAATAACTGTTTGTTCAGTTCTCATTTCCAAGTAACTATGAACCATTTAATGACCAAACTTGCATGAATTATGCATCTAAGGATGCACACTACCAGACGTAAGCTTGCTTCGGATGTTGGATGTGTCCTTCATTTCCCAGATGAGTAAACTCGTTAATAATTTTGATGCAGTTCTCATTTCTATGTAACTATGAGAAACTTTATGACCAAAAGTGCATGCATAATACATTTAAGGATGTACGCTGATAGACTTGCTTCGGAAGCTGGATCCCACATACATTGCTTGATGAAGTTGAAGCCAGACGCTTACTACACACACTACACGTTTGACAATTGTGTACAGGGAAAACTATTTAATACAGAAATAAACTAACTTTCTAGAAGATATGTTCGTGTTTTTATAAAAATTATGTCTTAATGAAAAGGTAAACGTTTGAATATTGTTTGGAAGTTTATTTTAAAGAATGCTACGTTGTATGAGGACTTTGTTATCTATATATTTTAATACGAATATTGAATGAATCATTTTCATTCAAATTGTCATAACATGAAAATTATACGAGGGAACCTAAACACTTTATTTAGACACCGTCAGTTTTAATAATATAACAAAAAGCATTAAATTTAATTGTTGTGCTCGTTATTTGTAGTTTGTTTTCTAAAAAAATGTGTTTATAATCAGATGTACCAAGTGATTATAAAAAAAGAAACAAACAGTTGAAATTATTTTCGTTCCAAAATACTGCATTTGTTGTCTTTGATAATAAAAGCATACCAAAACCATCCAAAGCAGTTGTATGTTTTGAATTCGCAAAAATAAAATATTAAAAACTTTTGAAGAATTGTATTTGCTATATCACTTCATATTACTTTTAAATTGATTCGCATATTCAGTTAAGGAAGACGAGTTTCAAAGAAGATTTCAGAGACATATTAATGATGGATATGAGGAAGTATGTCCTATATCGCAAATTATTATAGTCGGAGAAAATGGGGTCGGGAAGACGACTTTACTGTATCGACTACAAGGAAGAACGGAGGAAGAAATAGAAAATATAACATCAACTCGGGGTGTAGAATTCCATGTCAGGAAGGATAGCTTCATCGTAAACGCTGGAAATCTTGGTACGTTTTCTGCAAATTAGCGTTTCAAAGAAATGTCAACTTATGCTTATCATATGTCACTCAGTTTTATTTTATTTCAGAGATAAATCAAGAGGGAATAAGAGACTTGACATTAGATCCAGACACGTTAATTAACGGTACATATGAGGTCAAAAAACAAAGCATAAAAATAATTAAATAATTTTTAAAGATTGCAAGAAACTAGATATGCAAATTTGGTTCGAGATAAACATTGCACCTTTTGAAATATGCAAGTAAACAAGCCTATTTAAGCTATTTATTTATTATAAACGATTATATCTGCACTTTGGATATAATTTTTTTTTACATTTTTGTTATTGTTTTGTACATATGAAAATATTTTTAGTTGTATCTTCAAAGGATAGAATGCTTACGTAGATTAATTGTTTAAAAATTCATTTCCAGAACTTCTGTCGGAGGGGCCAGAAAGCAAACAAGGTAAAAATGAAGATTAATTAAATATTGTTTGGGATGAGGGAATTTGGATTTAGCTCTTTGTTTGGTAATTCTTTTATTTTACAAGTGATTAAAATGATTAAATATAAAACCAATATTGTGAGAATTAGTAGTAATAATGCGGAAAAAAAAACAGTTGAGTATTTCCAATATAAAGCTAATATGTCATTTTGAGGTATTTGCAAGAATTGTTTTATATGATGTCATAGTTACCCGTACAAACTAGGCTCCGTTCCTTTTTTGTAATCTTAACTGTGCCGCGTACTCAAGTTTCAATAAAAACTATCCAAATCAAAGTGATCGTAAAAAAGAGAAAAATCTTAAGGGGATGAAGGACATTTAGCTGAAAAAATACCTGTCATTTAATTTTTTTTATATTTTGTATATATCGTATTTAGTATGTCCCACATACTATAAAGCAGACATATCAATAGGTGTGTAGACTTATTTCCTGAGATATTGAGTGACAAATACCACACCCCACAGTGTCTGAGTGGAGTTTTGATTTAACGCTCCGTGTTTCTGGGTCCATTACTCGGTTGATAATTGAATTTTTTCAGCATAGATAAAAAACATGCCAGCGGAAATGTATCTTTTAAAATATTTTAGAGTATGAATAGGGTTAAACATTCCAAAAAAGCAAGATTATTTTGTAACACCACATCTGGAGACGGAAATTTACGAACCTTTTAAGACAACTTAAGCAATAAAAAAATAATTTGCAAAAAATCCTATCATTCAATATTTGAAAATTTATGGCGAAGTTGAAGTTCGTCATTGTATTGATTAACTGTAAAAATATCGATTGGTGAAGCTGAGCTCAATATTGCACGGGGCAAAGTTAAACGAGACATGATCATGAGAAAAACGTGTCATGTTTACATTTCTCGAGTACTTACGGGAAAACCCAACTATTACGTCACACATTTCTGAAATAAGCTAAATAATACATACCCACAGAACATTACCGTTAACAACCATGTAAAAATGTTTATTGCGTTCTAAAATTCACAACATACCCCACCATGTAAAGATCATGGCCTATTTTTATGATTTTATACTACCTCTCTAAACCATGAATGATCTTACTGAACGGAGAGATCCACTATGACGTCAACGACGCGCTGGACGCGCAGTGTAGGGAAACGAAAAAGTGGATTAATCTATTCCGTAATTTGATATTTGCAAGAAATTTTAATTTTTGTCAGATATTTTTACTCTAAATGGTGAACGCAAACAAACAGTCAAAAAATTATACAAGTACTGTGGTTTCAGTCTCGTTTTGTACATATTTTCACAGAGATTATGACGTAATTCAACTGAGTCACATGACCATACATCCTTCGTCCCCTTAAAGGAAAACGGATTCACTTCAAGAATGCTAAAAAAATTCTAAGAGATGTGTCAGACAGTACACCTTCACATTTTTATAGATGACATATCTATAAAGCTAAGCAAACTGACTGTCTGTTGTTGTGAACAATGCTTTAATTTTTTCTATTTATAGTATCACATGCAAAACAGGCTAAAAATGAACAATCCGAAGAAAAGAAGCAAGGTATGTAAGATTAATGTTTAGCAAAGCAGTATAATTATATTCTTTAGGATACATACATGTACTCGTATATAATCATCGTCAACAGTTATAAAAAATAGAATACATTATGAATCATTAAGGCTTGAGAAAAGGCGGTAGAAACCCAAAGACTTTAAAGAAAATTGCGGATGCAATAATGTAAAAGATAGAAATAATGAACAGTGAATGAATTTATCAAATCTCTAACCAGTACAAATATATAAAAAGGAAACCTAGATCCCTTGGAATTTTCAAAGGTCGCATCAGGTGCCTTGGAGGATTAAGTGTCCCTTGTTAATCGATCACATCATATTTACTTATCAGGTTGATGGATTTTTTTGACAATTCAGTATCAAAACAAAGGGCTAACAACTGGTATAAAACAAGCCAAAATACAACTTAATGATTAGTTATATTTCCTAACAATGGTATTATAATGACCATAAAATTTACGAAATGCCGACTTTAAAAGCGTTTGGTAAAATTTCTGTTACATCAAGTTATCAGAGGGTAGTGTGCCTCGATTTACATTTAAAAGTTGATCACACTCAAAGCAAGCTTTTGAATTACGAATAATTTCAAAGAATTGGAAGACAAACACCATAAGCAGACAATAAAATAAAATAAGTATAAGAAGTTGGAAAAGCTGGTCATCTCGTTTGTCATACAATTTAGATGCCAAGTTGCCTGTCGATAAAGTTCTTAATATATGTAAATTTTCATGAAAACATGAACTGGATGCCCATCACCAGGCGATTTTTTATATGCCTATCTAGTATTAATTCTATATTCTTGTTTGAAACGAGTATTTTTGATTAGTGAAAGAAACCCCTTTATAACCATGTGATTCTCTTCTACATCAAAAAATGTATTTCGATCACTCTAGCTCTTTGGTCTTGTAGACAGTCTATGTATATAAATGATCTTTATACATAAATTACATTTCATGTACATGTATAAACAAATTGTAATTTATTTCAATTTTTTTAAAATGATAATCATGTATAGTGGAGACGTATTTTTTTCACGGTGTCATAATTCCGCGGAATCTCAATTTCTGTTTAATCCGCGGGTAGAAAATGACGCCAATTTTCTAGATTGTCACTATATGCCTTTCATTTATTAAGTATACTTGGAAGAATTTCCGCGGAATATTTTTGACCATGTACATAGCGTAATCTATAACATATTACCTTTACTTATTATTTAGAATCACCAACAGATAAAAGTGTGAAAGAGACAGTACCAGGTGGTGAGAAAAAAGGTAATTTTTTCAATTTTAACATCTTCAGGACAAAAGTTAATTTGAAAACAGTGTATTTTCATGTAAAAGTCTTATCACTCAGAAGACTACAACGTCACATACATTAAAAGCTGTTCTCTCGATTCTTAATTTCAAGAATGTGCGGTTTTGTCTCATACGTGTACATGAAACTACTCGTGATATAAACGTATGTTTTATCCTTGGGTAGGTACTTTCTGGTTTTGACACGATCCCTCCGCGTCGCTTCAAGATTCAAAGAACTACGAACGATAGTTTTGTTCTCTCGCCTACCTTTAAGTCAATTCTCAAAGTTAAGATACTAGAATGATTTTCAACATTTTTATAGATATTTACATGAATTTTCATAAAACGTTACTTATTTGGGTAACCAAAGAGAGATAACTCTATAATTTTGGTAAAACTTGTGTTTTTCCCTATAGAAATCAACGGAAAACGGAAAATTATTTTTAAGACATCTTCTCCCCCCCCCTCCCCGTGTGACAAAAAATCCTTTTTACAGGTAATATGGACTGTCAATTTGGAAAGAGCAAGAGCCATCTTATGCACAAAATGGCCCTGTACTTATATCAATTAATCAAATATCACCATCTTTCCCATTCATTATATCAAAATAAAGTAAAAACTTGGTGCTTTCATTTTCTGTAATAAAATTTCGTTTTGGGAATCCATACGAGGGTTGTCCGTAAAGTTCGTGGACAAGCTAAAATTTAAAGAAAGATGGTGTCATTGATATTTATAATTAACATATTTATAATCCTTTACTAAATATCAATTACAAAATGTAAAATAATATTTAATTTCAAATAAGTAATAATAATTATGGCTTCATTATTAGACTTATGATGGTGACCCGGACCACCGCAAAATTTTAATAAAAAAAGGTACATATCACTTTATAAATTTCATTTGTATTTTTTAAAATGCTGCAGAAATTCGGATTGCTTTTACATTACGAGGTTGACAAAAGTTTAAACTACAAACCTGCAAAAATTGAACGTTCAGAGTTCAGAAGTGCCTGAGAAATCTAGGTTAGAATCTACTAAGACAGGATCGGCTTTGTTCGAAAAAGGGACGTTTTCGGAATAGGCGGAGCAGTGATAAAATTCTGCGTTGACATCGGAAAAACACTAACAAAGACCAATAAATGCTGTAAACAGTCGGGAAAATATAGTAAAGGAAGTCGTTCATAAGTATTTAGCTGAAAATAAAATTTTCAGACGGAAGGAACAAAATTTGTTTTGTTTTATATATTTGCGTAAAACATAAGAAAGAGATAAGATACATTTTATCATATTTAAGACTGGTAATTCTTGAAATTTCTATTTCACTTGAAAATATCCTCCACCCCCCTTTTTTTCAAGAGCTGAAATTAAGGATAATTTACTTTCTGGTGCTTGAATTAAAATAATTAAAAAATACCATAGAACTGTTCTTTGTATTAAACAAAGATTTAATGGCCAAATTGCCATTGATATAGAATTTAATAGGTGCAAAATATGGGCAGGAATCAAGAGTTAGAGTTCGTAGTTCTTTATCAAAACTTTAAATAATAATGATAATGATCAAGCATTTTGTTAAAAGCAAGAAAAATACTTTTATACTTAAAAAAGTGTCAAGTTTTAACAAAATATCGGTAACTGTTTAGACGGATGTTTAACCCCGGTCCCCTGCCGATTATTTTTTAGAGAAATGTAGGACCTGGCAGTTAAGTGTGTTTGTGCAAAATTCAATTTTGCACTTTCAAAAATGCTTTCTGTCCCGTGGGGATCCGGAATAGAATAGGTCCTCAGTACCCCTTGCTTGTCGTAAAAGGTGACTAAATGGGGCGGTCCTTCGGATGAGACCGTATACACTTGTCACAGCAGGTGTGGCACGATAAAGATCCCTCCCTGCTCAAAGGCCCTGAGTGCCGAGCATAGGCCCAAATTTGCAGCCCTTCACCGGCAATGGTGACGTCTCCATATCAGTGAAATATTCTGGAGAGGGACGTTAAACAGTATATAATCAATCAATCAATCAAAAATGCTTTCTTACATAATATTATTTATGCCTTAAGGTATTGTGCAGCTCAACAAAGTTTTTAAGCTCACATGGGTTTTCGCACAAATTTAGGTCACATTGTTGTGATATAATATTGTGTATCGAGACAACAAAATACATTTTAAAAGTATTTGTTTACATAATTTAAGTTTAATTGCATTTACTGAAACATTATTCACACAAATAAATTGGTAGAACTTTGATATATTCATGGCTGAAAAATAACGCAACTAGGTTAATGGCTACCCAAATGTAGTTCAGTGTATGCAGAGCCTCAGGAATTTGATTATGACGTCACAGTGAAATTGTACAAATGAATCTCGGCGAATAAATAATAATTTCCTTTTTCTTACATACTTTGATTATTCATAATTATTGTAAATATAAATCAATGTGTAACTTATCTAGTCATTATAACACTATTTGAATGTAAAATCAAAGCCAACTTGATCTCGCTGTACTAACAGATATGACATCATAGGCTAGTTTGACACGCAGTTTCTCTGTGCTTGAGACGCAGATAAAGTTATTTAGTGGAACTGAAAATAGGAAAATTAAAACTAAATAAGCGTGATCTGATTAAAATTGATTTATATTTTTGAATGCATTAATCAATAGTTCAGTCTTATTTAATTGATAACTATTAGGTCTCGTATAAAGCCACAGTCATGCACTTTTATACAGAAACGTACTACAATCACAGGTACTACCCTCATAAATCTCAAAAATTCAACGATATCTGCTTGATTATAAATTATGAAATTTTATACACATGTAGCTATTGTCCCTATTATTTGCTGGGAGCAAGTTGTGCGCTGTTGATTTTTTCCATAATTTTACATTTCTTCAATGGATATAGTGTAAATGCACATAGTTTATTAAAAGTCGACTAAATTTTATATAATTCCTGGGCATGTAGAAGTTGCTCCCAGCACTTTTAGGGTTAAGAAATTTGTCTTAAAGAAAACGTAATGAATTTCATAGTAAAAAATTATCCGTATATCCTTGAACTTTTACGATCTTTGTACAGTATCCCTACATATTTTTTTTTCTAATTTTAATCATGTCACGTGACAAACAGCTGATGTACGTGAAGCCGCTTTGGCCAAACTCGGTTGAGACCCCATACATACATATGCATTAGTATAATTGTCATTGATATAAAACTCATGCTAATAAAAAAAATATCAACATTATATTGATTTTTTCGGAATATTTTCAGGCATATTTCCTATGGGCGGCAAAACCTAGCTGCGAACAACTATTCTCATTTGAATTTTTGTAGTTTCTTGCCAATTGTAACTGTTTTTTAATCCGTTCTTTTGAAAGCAAAAGCTCTTGGCAGAAACGTAGACATGGGTACAGTACAGCTACTGTAACTTGTATTTTCTCTTTAATTCGGGGTGGTAATAGTATTTTTCATCTGATTGACGGCAATCTATGTTGATAAGGTAGGATTTTTAAGAGTCAACTTTTAAATCTTAAATCATGAAAGATCCATCCCACTGCAATATTTTAATGTTTCAAACCGTAAATGCAGAAGAATAATCCTTTTCATAGAAGGAATTTACTATTTAAAAAAAAAAATACTTCAGTATCCTACCCTCTAGCGTGGTTTCCTTTTGCAATATTATCCCTTTTTGGCGCTACATTCCGACAAACCCAAGAGGAATTATATGTTAAATGAGCAAATATTTTATAAAAATTCTCACCTTTAAGAAGAAAATGTAAAAAAATCAACTACATGGGATCAAGGAAAGCTCGTTTTATACAATTTGTAAAAATCTATGGTAGAATCGTATTGTCGAAACATCCTACCATTTATTTATAAATTTTCTTTAAAATTTAAAAAGACATTTATGCTCGACATTATATATGTTATATAACGAACGTTTATGCTATTGTACTGAAGTTCCAAAATGGTAATTTCTATAACAACAATGTGACCTTAATTTGTGCGAAAAACCATGTGAGCTTAAAAAGTTTATTGAGCTGTATTTGTAACTTACAATGTATCCGAATCTTCAGTGTTCTTAACCCTTTCACCGTTTTCACTTTCACCTTTCAAAGAATGACATTGAATAGGGGCCTACAATTAAAAAAAAATATCCCTAAGTCTATACAACTTTAAGTCAAATGTTAGTTTGAAAAAAGCCTCTAACTGATTGTCACATATGTTTTAAAAGACGCAGATAGCAAAGATCTAATATTTTTCACATGATAGTCTTCTTTTCACCATTCCACATCAACAGTGCGACGTTATATATTATGCGTCATCATGTTGAATACAAATGAAAATCATTACTTCAAAGTAAAAAAAAAAATGTATGAAATATAAAGAACATGTATTATTGTGTGATTTGATACTGACTTTATTCAACTCGTTGAAATGGTGTGTATTCACTCAGCAAGCCTCGATCGAGAATATACTCCATTCCAGTTTGTTAGACGTACTGGTTCCTGACGACAAAGCAGGTAACAAGATTGTCTTCGTTTGTATGACTTTTTATATAAATTGCATTCTAGAAGAACTTGGATTTGATTCTACAAGTGGTAATCCTACTTATACTTATACTTCTCTTTCTAAGGAAGAAATTCTTCAAAATTACGTGTCCGTTTTGAATACTTTTAATATTCCACAGAGAAAATGAAATTGAAATACCTTATATATATTGGATTTCGAAACTTCATAAGAATCCTTACAAAGGTACATTGCGGGTTCCATGGCTAGTAAATGTTCAGCCAACCCTCTTTACTCCTCACTAAGATATTGACGATGGTGAAGGAAAAACTTTAGAGTACTGTGCAACTATATATTCAAGAAGTGGTGTGAATGAGATGTGGATACTGAACAAATCTAAAAAACTCTTGGAAAATTTGAAATCACAAGATTTTTACAAAAATCAACAGCTTAAAAACTTACGACTTTTCAACTTTGTACACAATTATTCCAAACGACAAATTAAAATCCAGACTTTTTTATATTATTGACAGCTGATTTTTCAATAAAAATGGAATTCATAAATTTACTTACCTCGTCATTGGACATTTGCAAAAATATTTTGTTAAAATTGATTCTGATTGCGCACATAAGTACTCTGAAGTTGACATCAAGAGGATGCTTGAGTTTCTGATTGACAATATCTATGTGATTTTTGGAGACCAAGTATTCCAACAATCTATTGGAATTTCCATTGATAAAAATTGCATTCCGTCATTATTTTTATTCTCATATACAGCAGAACTTATGCAAAATCTTATGCAAAAAAAGAAGAAGAAATCACTTGCTGTAGCCTTCGACTCGACATTTAGATATATCGACGACCTATTGTCAATCAACAATGATAATTTCCATTCGTACGTCGATACGATACATCCTGGTGAGCTTGAGATAAACAGTCTGACACTTCTGTTTCGAACTTGGATATTTTACTTAAAAAGACGCTAATGGTAATCTAACAACTAAGCTTTATGATAAACGTGATGACTTTATCTTTTCTATCGTCAACTTCCCTTACTTATGCAGCAATATACCTTCATAGCCTGCATACGGAGTATATATATCTCAGTTGATATGATATGCAAGAGCAAGCTATACGTATGACGAATTTCTAAAATGAGGTTAATTATTGACAAGAAAGTTGATGAAACAAGAATATATGCGGTCTCGTTCAAAGTCATCATTTCGTAAATTCTATTGTCGATACAATGACCTTGTCAGCAAATAAAATTTATCATTAAGTCAAATGCTGACTGACGTTTCTCATACCAATTCTAAGTCCATTATTGATACACTGAATTGACGTTGGATTTTTCCGTTATTTCCTGATCATGACAAGGAGCACACGGCGGGTGTGACCAGTCGGCAGGGGATGCTCACTCCTCCATGGCACCTGATCCCACCTCTGATGTTTTGGGGGTCCGTGGTTGCTCTGCTCCCATTTTGTATTGTTTTATGGACTTTGAGATTGAATTCTGTTCGTTATCTTCATATCTTTCCTACAAAGCCAATATCAAATCACACAATACAGAAATCCTCTATTTATCATAGTCCATGTTTGCCTAGGATATTCTAGTTCATGTACAGTTTCTGAATTAACGTCGATGACGATCTAAAACAAAGATATGCTTTGGTCTATATTGAATTTTATTGTAAATAAACTTTAATTGTAAGCGGTTAATATTAGATTTATGTGTTTTAGTTGGATATACGTATCTATCATAAAGTCAGCATTGAAAACAGGTGATTCATCTGCTGAAAACAAAGTGCGAGATCTCTGCACTGTACTTCTACCTAATCTCTTTTCTCCCACAGATGAAAGTATTGAGTTGACTGAACCAGATGAAGCAATGAAAGGTAACTAATAATTTCTTTTTTTCGTAATGCAGACGCATTAAATTAGATACTCTGAATTTAGTAATCTGAGTTCATTTTATTTTAAATTAAAGCCTGCTTATATCATCTTTCTCATTTTGAATATATTCTTTGGCTTACTTCTATATATTTACATTTGCAAATGTTTTCCTTTATATAACACTACTGAAAGCAAGCGTTTTGACAACTGTATAAATACAGGTACGGGGTCAAGAGGTCATAGATGTGCGTATGGATAAACGTTCGACGTAAATTCTCTGTGACGTCATAAATTGTCGACGCGCGTTTAGTGGATTACATACACGCCGTTGGGTTTGAAAAATAACGCATTTCACACGTAAAAGTAATAATCAGGCAAATATACAGTACGAATAAGTCACAAATGCAAATATAAGTAATAAGGTATCATTTTTTGAGTTTTATTGAGATGTAAAACGGGTTGGCACATGATCAAGTCTGGGATTTGATCACGTGACCAACCCGTTTGACATCTCAATAAAACTAAAAAAAAATGATACCTTATTTCTTAAGTAAATGTGCACTGTGGAAATGCACTTTGAAAAAATTAAGCACTTTGAAATTTTTTTTTCAAAGTGCTTTAAATGTGGAACCAAATCAGTGCACTTTGAAAAAAATTTTCAAAGTGCGTTAAGAGTCTACATCAATATGTTTTACCATGGAGACACTTCAAGCACTTTAAAAAAATTAAATCATATGTAAAGATCAGTAAAGTAAAGATTTTATTTGTTATTTATCTTTCAAAACACCTTTAAATTGATTTACCCCCGTCGAAAAGAGGAGAAGACGGGTATAAGATCCCTCAGTCCAAATCTTTAACTTTCCATTACATGGGTGTCGGTAACTTACGGGACAGGGGAGCAATAAACCCCAAAAAGAGTAAGCTGCATTTTCAATGCTAATACGGTGTATATATCTTTCCCCTATTCCCCTATTCCCTGGCACTTCACCAGGTCTCGATGTCTATACCTAAAACATTCATATAATTATGTATTTACATAACCTGTATGACGTTGAAAACTTTAAATATTAAATGAGTTAATTAAAACATATGGAAATTTAAAGTATATTTAATTGTATGAGAGAGAAAGAATTTTCAAAGTTTTGAACAATCAAATTGCCCTCTTTTTATTATGATAAATGCCAAGTTGCTTAAAGCTTTTCACTGTTAGTGCCTCCTTTACACCTTTACATCTATTTATTTAAGACTAGAATTTAAAAAAAAGAAACGAATTAATGATCTTAAACAGTCGTCATTCCTTTTTCAAGACTTTTCCCTTTCATTTTATCCAAACCTTAAATATTTAAAACGTTAATATTTCAGGTCCTGATGTGACCTTATCAAAAAAAAGGTATCCAACCAGAGTCTGTTATTTATCATACAGATTATTTGTAAGAATATTGATCAAGCTTTACATTTTTTTTAAAGTGGGTTAATATGGTCGATATTAACGCACTTTGAAAAAAAAAAATTCAAAGTGCGTTAGCGTAGTCCCAAATTTAACAAACTTTGAGAAAAAAATTCAAAGTGCGTAATTTTTCAAAGTACGTTGTAAGACCATCAAAAATTTGAATTTAATGTTCCACCCTACTCTATGGCTGATTAGAACTTTTTTGGTTAAATATATTATCAAGCATTTATTATTGCCTGGTCGCAGAAATTCTATGGTCAAAATTTTAAATAAAAGAAGATCAAAGATCAACGAATAAAATCTGACCTTAATATTGTACATATAAAGAAAAGGTCAAGAAATACTTGAAAACAATGTATATTTGTATACGAATTTTATTTATTCGGTGAATATATTGGTTTCATGGAAAAGAAACGAAAAATTGTATGAGGATGGCCGTTTGTATGTCTGTAAAATGAAAGGTTTGTCTAATTGTATTTTATTTAATTTTAAAAAGGTTTAATGCTAATGTACGTTATTCTTCACGCACAGTCACGTAATATATAGTACACAAATTAAAAAAAAGTAAAAACAAGAACAATAACACCCATGACCCCTACCCACCCACCCCAAACCCCTAATAAAGGAATATGACAATAAATTTCGGATTTTTTAATGTAATGTTTTTTTTCTTAAGCCCTTTACATCTGATTCAATTTTTTTTTTTTTAAAAATTGTTCGGCGCTTTTTAAAAAAGCTTTATTAGTTAAAAAATTCTTCAAGAGGTCACCCTTGCTCTCACATTGAATTTTGGTATTCCGGTCTCATCCAAAGAACAGACAAAAGAATATTTAAAGTCTTGATATTATTCATTTCTATGTCTAAATAGACCATTTTTTTTATCGATGAATGTTGTCTATGATTTGAAAAATGTACGTTAAAGTTGGTGAAGTTTTTAATAAGCGTTTTCTCATTAAGCAGGTTACATTGAAAGATTTTAAACACGATTGGTGTTAAAGTTGCAATTCTTTGAAAAGGGATGAAGAGTTAAATTAATGTCCTAATACATTTGCTAGAGCTGTAATTTCTACTCATTGGTTTTCAAATACATGTATATTTTTATTGTTAACTTTTCAAGAATATGTTTCATTTGAAAAATATGAAGTAGAAGTTTTGTTAAAGAGCTGCACTGTAAAAGTTATGATAGCCTTTCCTTAAAAGGATATTCAGGTGGGTAGAACAGTGCAAAATGTTGATCACGTGGCAAAAATCACATTAAATGTTGTGCGTGGCTTTTTTCATCTGCTGACTGAAAACTTTGTATCTTTGAATATTGAAAAAAGGCTGATTGCCTAAATACTCAGTAGTCTTAAAGTTGTCATTTCATCAGAAGTCCTAAGATTAATTTTAGACTCTTGTTGTTTCTGCGGTTGATTAAAGATACATGTAGCGTATATGGTACAATGTACTATTTCTTACATTGCAATTTATAAAAATTAATATCAGACAATGAGTTCTTGAAGCAAATCTGACAATTCTCTCTCAAAAGGAAAAAAATATCGAAAAAGCTTTCCTATGCCAGAACAAACCAACAGTGCTCCGAGGAAAAGCTTTAGTAGATTGCTGTTACAGTTCCGTTTGATTTATTCAGTCATGTATATTCCTTTCTGTTACGTCTTTTCAAAATAAAACTTTAAGCACTGTAAGCACTGAGCTGACAAATTATGATACCCCCGCTCATAAAGGATTAAAGTAACAGAGTTGAATTTTTGGCAGTATGTACATGTAAATGAATAAATGCGTAAACAACATATGTATCCCTTAGTTTGAATAATGACAAAGTCTATGTTTTCGCTGCTGAAATTACTAAATGTATTTCCGAAGAAAACATGAAATAATTTCTGTAAAGTGATGGAAGTTGAAATACTAAAATCGTTTTTCTCTTTCTGTTTCATCCTTGCGTTAATCAATATTGCTTATGAAGCAGAAAGGCATAACCCAATCATTAATTTAAATTCAAAGTAAATACAGTAAAACTCGTTTAGTACGAACATGGATATAGCGAATTCACGGATATAGCAAAGTCCTTCTAGGTCCCCAGCAAAATTCTTAACAAATCTTCATAAAATTTTATGGTTATAGCGAACTCGGATATAATGAACTTATGGATATAAGAACTGATTTTGAGTCCCGTTAAGGATAAATATAGTTTAACTTCTTTTATAACGAACTTCTCAAGATTATATATATATATATATATATATATATATATATATATATATATATATATTTGACCGTGTAGTGTAGGGCAGCGTTGTGAGAATTCCATCGGCATCGAAAGCAAGTTTTTTACTTGCCTATGATAGCCGAGCGGTCTAACGCGCTCTTCCTGCACTGCTAGGAGACAGATTCCGTAGTTCGAGAGTTCAACCCCGGGCTTTGGCGGAAGTGAGTATCCTTGTAAAAGTGAATTTCTCCGTGCTTTCTATATATATATATATATATATATATATATATATATATATATATATATATATATATATATATATATATATATATATATATATAGATACAGGTAAATATCAGTATCTCGAACATGGGATATCTCGAATACCCCGCTTATGTCGAAGTCGGTCGCCGGTCCCGGCCGTTTTCTTTATATGTATGATTTAAAAAAACACCAGATATCTTCGCACTTTTATTTTGTTTATGAGTAAAATGTCAAGAGTTTACACATCGATACATTTGTCAAAAAGAACGTTTAATCCTATAATAAATAATTTACCACTTTATTTATAATTCAGAATGTTAAAATTCACAACGTCATTATCACGTTCCGTAAAATGTATGAAATTTGGCCATATACAGTCATATACATATGCTATTTTAAAGACCTCTTACGGAATATATGAAAGAGATATTGAAAACAGAAAGTTGTTTTGAAAAAATATATAGTCTGTAGATATATCCAGAGGCAAAATTGTCCTATTTTGAAATCAGGCCAATTTGTGTTCTTTTTGACTTTGGCTCTTTATGACGACCTCTGAATTTAAATTATGACATCTGAAAACAAATTTCAATCCACACTTTGTAATAGTTATATCCCTTTGCAGGGTCAACCAAAAGGTCAAATGGTAAAGAAATGACATTTCGCTACTTAATTCGGTCGACTAATTGGGGGCTGCTCCGATAAAACCAATGAGTTTATTTTTTTTCTTTCAATATTTCCTAATATATGGGTAGCCACATTTTGGGGGCATGCATTATGTTTATAGGATGTACACAATTTTTCAAGTCAGACGACAAACTTACAAACCAGAAAACCATAAAGGTACTGTAAGGATTCAAAGATTTTTCCATAAAAAGGGTGGCCAAGGGATATAAATTTTCAACCCTGTGTATTCAACTATAAGACACTAAGTACACGTATGATAATATAAACAGTGCATTTATTTAAGGTAACAGCTGAAATTGACACTCCTTGAGAAAATGGTGTTCATAAGGGTGTCAATTTCAACTGTAGCCCTGAAAAACTGTCCTGTCCATATTTATTATACATGTGCCTCAATCGTCCATGTGCCAGCACCTCTTGCACAATCATCCTGCATTCTGATCTTAAGTCTTTTTTCTAGTCTACTCCTGGGTAAAGGAAGGTTGTTTCCTCCTAAGAATTAAACATGAACATCCCTTACACTATCTTTTAAAATGGACATTGGATATAAGATTAAACAACCAATCTCATCTGTATTTGAAGTATTGATTTACATGTATAAATTAATGAAAGAGTTTTCCTCCCAAAATAAATGGATTTTAGCTACGACATGTATAGCAGTGTAACATGTCCTGTTATAAAAGTTGTATTATACATAAAGTAAATAAATAAACATTTTTTTTACCCTAAAATACAGAAAAAAACGATAATATAAATATTTTCTGGACAATAACATTCATTTTTTCATTTTCCCCTTCTTATCAGACAATTGTTTCAACATTATTGATGAGATATTCCATATACAGTATCCTATCTTTTTTACCTTTTGATTTGTACCCCCAGCGGAACACCTTAATTTTCTAATAACTTTAATAATTGTTATGTTTTTAACAAATAAGGCTAGTAAGTAATAAAACTTGTTGTAATAATATACATCAAATGTTATTGTTGTGACATATTATTATTTATTAAACTGACAAGCACAAGGAAATGATAAATTTATATCTTCTGTTGAACAGTAGCGGAAACAAGCATAGTACATTGATCAGTTGATAACAGATTTATAATAAATTTATACTGTAACTTAATTTAAAATGTTAAAATCTTCAGACATATATTACTATCACTTATATGCTTACTGCACACGACATGACATCGACGAGGCAATGCAGGTCTGCCATCTCGCAAGTTTGTGACCTTCAATTCAAGTTTCCTATGGTTGATCGGGGTGCCTAGAACATAATCAGATATATTTTAAAGATTGTCACACATTTCTGAAATAAGCGAAATAAGACATACCCACAGAATATTTCCGTCAACAACTATGTAAAAATATTTTTTGCGTTCTGAAATTCACAAAATACCCCAACATGTACATACTGAGGTTTCATCAATTTTCGTTGGCATCAATTTTCGTGGATTTTATAAAACAGACGTTTTCGAGGATACGTAATTTCGTGGACAAAAGCATTGCTTATACAAATGAATGTCATATTTCGTATTTCAATGAACATTTCAATTCG
Organism: Saccostrea cuccullata; assembly: GCF_032062105.1. Taxonomy (NCBI): domain Eukaryota; kingdom Metazoa; phylum Mollusca; class Bivalvia; order Ostreida; family Ostreidae; genus Saccostrea; species Saccostrea cuccullata. The sequence continues at coordinate 61,394 of NW_026935523.1, forward strand.
TGGATCTGCTCAACAACGAAATCCACGAAAATTGGTGCTCAACGAATATTGATGAAACCACAGTATTATGCCAGTTTTTATGATTTTATACTACTCGTTTTTACCATGTTTGATGTTACTGTACTAAGAGATCTATTATGACGTCAACGGCGCGCTGGACGCACAGTGTAGTTAAACGGCAGAGTGGATTAATCTATTCCGTAATTTGATAATATTTGCAAGGAATTTTTAATGTTTCTAGATATTTTTATACTAGATGGTGAATGCCAGCAAACAGTCAAAAAATTATACAAGTACTATGGTTTTAATCTCGTTTTGTACATATTTGATCAGAGATTATAACGTAATTCAACTGAGTTACATGACCAAACATCCTTCGTCCCCTTAAAAGACGCAGACAGCAAAGATCTAATATTTTTCACCTCATGATAGTCTTCTTTTCACCATTCCACATCAACAGTGCAACATCATATATTATGCTTCATCATTTTGAATACAAATAAAAATCGTTCATAATAGTTTTAAAGGAGTTACTTCAAAGTAAAAAAAAAGCAAAAATCGCATGAGATAAAAAGAACAACCATAATTGTGTGATTTGATATTGACTTTTATTCAACTCGTTGAAATGGTGTATATTCGCTCAACAAGCCTCGAAGTTTGCTTAGGATATTCTAGTTCAGTTGCAGTTTCTCATTTAAAATCGATGACGATCTAAAACAAACATATGCTGTGGTCTTTATTGAATTTTATTGTAAACAAACGTTTATTTAAAGCGGTTAGAATTAGATTTAAGGTTATCCGATCCTCAGGTTCTGAAAATCAGGCATTGAGTAATTGAAAATGCTCACAAAGATGTCTCTAAATCCTCAAATTAAAATGAATTTACCCACGGTGTTTCTTTAAAATTCATCTTTAAATTTAATCATATTATATAGGGAAAATTAGTAAATCTCGAATAATTTTTCAGGAAATGCAATTTGAACTACCTACTGTATATTTTTTAATTGATAATTGATCAAGAAATACATATTAGGAATAAAAATCATAGGTATCCAGGCTTTTAAAGAAAATTGCATGAATTTTACACTTATTTGGACTTTACTTTCTCCTACTTACTTCCATTGTTTCATAATGCATAGTGTATGAAGTGTTTCCTTTCTAAGAAAACACTGTAAATCACTTCTAATTTCAAATCATTCATATAAACATTGGTAACTAAGGCTTAATTAAAAGAACTTTGATTTTTTTAAAATATGCAAGTTTTACTTCATTTTATGAGGTACAAATGTCAACTTTTTAAATACCGTTTGTTAAAACTTTAAAGAACATTGAATCATACGTAGATGCATAAAATGAAAATTGTTGCATGAAAAAATTTCAATTTCAAGCTTTATTTTAAGACTTTTTGAATTAAATTATAAATTAAAGAGTTATCCTTCCTGGCTGAGGATCGTATATCCTTAAGTGTTTTAGTTGGATATACGTATAAAGTCAACATTAAAAACAGGAGATCTTATGTGCTGCACTGTAATTCCACCTACTTTTTTTTCTCCCACAGATGAAAGTATTGAATTGACTGAACCAGATGAAAAAATGAAAGGTAACTAATAAATAAAAGTATTTTTATATATCATACCACCTGTTATCATATTTTACATGTAACACTATTTATCTGTTTTTCTGATTTTCTCACATGTTTTAAAAGACGCAGATAGCAAAGATCTAATATTTTTTAGATGAATGTCTTCCTTTCACTATTCTTCATCAATTTTATAAGAATTCAAGCATTTTGAAACAGTTATATGCTTTGTGATACTTTCTTGGATTTTTTTTGTTTTCCTTCAATCGTATTAAGAATGTTACTGCAAAAACATGTCAAATTATGCAAGATATAATATACGTATTACAATTAATTTCATTTTCAAGTAAAACATTTTGAAGGCATTAGTATCTTATTCATTTTGGACATTCCATGGAATATTAATTGTTTTAAAAATGTATTATTGCTCTCTTCCGTAGAAACGGGTAAACCTAGTAATAATTAAAACTTAAAACTTTCTTGTAGAAAAGAATACTAAAGTAACCGAAGAAGCTACTCCAGTCACTGAAGAAAAATATACAGCAAAAATGAGAAACCTTGCCAATGTTTCGGAAGGTATCTGAGTGTGTGTGAGAGAGTGATAGATTAAACTCACGTTTCCCACTTTGACTCGTCTTTAGAATTTGAACAAATACCACTTAACACATGACAAACATTATTCAAGATCAAAAGACCATAAAACAATACAAAATAAGAGCAGAGCAAACATGGACCTCCTAAACATCAGAGAAAGGATCAGATACCATGGAATAGTAAACACCCCCTGCTGACCGGTCACACCAGCCATGTGCTCCTTGTCAGGATTGGGAAAATACGGGAATATCCGTCATCAATTCTGTGTATCAATTAAGGACTAACAATTAATATAATATCAGTCAGCATTTGACTCAATGATAACTTGTATTTTCTGATAAGGTCATTTGATCGACCATAGAACTTACGAAATGATGATTTTAAACAAGACTGTTGATTGTTTTGTTTCATCAACTTGTTTGTCAATAATTTACCTTGTTTTAGAATTTATTCATACGTAGAGCAGTTTTTTTTGTATCTAGGGCCTATTCAACTGAGATACGTAAACTCCTAATCAACTTTTGCAACTACCCCTCCAAAGATTATTTTAATGTTATTTAATATATGAGAAACATATGTGAGAATATTTGAAAACTGATTGATATATTTTTTCTGTAGATAAAGTTGAAAAGGATATTCTACCCTTCATACACAGGAAGTTAAAAGAGGAGGAAAGTATATTGGCACAATTAGGGAACAAAAATAATATTGTATTAGATGTTCTGGATTTTGCTGGACAGGGGTCCTATTATGCGTCACATCAAACTTTTATTCGAGAAGATGCCATATACATAATAGTTGTTGATGCATCTAGAAGTATAGTAGAAAGATTTGGGGAAAATAAAGAAAGAGGAGCTGCAAAAAATGAACCCCTTGACTTATGTAATACATCTTTTTCAAATTGGTGCCAAAAAGGTATTGAACTTGAATCTTTCAGAATAATTTGTCTAGAAATTAGAAAAAACAAACTTTAAGAATAATTTTAACAGCAAAACATACTTAACCAGATGAATAAAAAACAATTAGCAAAAAAAAAAAACTGCAATTCAAACAAAATTATTTCAATAAAGAATACTATTTGTAATACTTGAGGAATTTATTATTCATGCTATTTCTATTCAAATCCGGTCCAATAATATATGCTCATCCATGCGTCAATTTTTTTCATTAACAAAGCAATATCTGATCAATTATAACTGCCTATATCAGTTATCTCCATTTCTTAATGATATGTGTCTTTATAACATGAAATTTAATTTTCGTAGTGCATTATCCGTTATTTTTTTCAGATTACGTTAAGTACTGGTTGAATACAATCAAAATCCATGGAGGTGGATGTGAAAAGATTATTTTCGTTGGTACACATAGAAGAACTGACAGGTAAAATTACTGATTAAAACATACGCAGTTAATCAAACAGTTTTAAATCAAGCACCGTTTTTAGTTCTTAACTACAAAATTTCAAAAGGAATGACTGCACTCAAGCTATGAGAGTTGGATTCCGATGTTTTGCGCAAAATAAAATTCCAAAATTCATTAAATTTATGTTTTATAGGTATTGAACTTCAATGTATGTCTAAAGGGTAAATTTTGGTATAATATATACATGAAATTTTTAAATAATGCTGAGCGACACTGGCTTTTGAGACGGGGGTCTAGTAGTTTTGTCACATTTCTATTGTTTTCCATATGCACACTAGTTTTCAACGACATTGTTTACATCGAGCCGCAACTTGGCCATTGGTCTCATTCGCACGGAATATGTATTTTCATTTAAACTTGTACATATCCAAAGGATAATGTTGACCAAGTTGCGGCTCATATCTTAAAAATTCTTTAAAAAATCCCCAAACTAGGATCAAGATAGCTACTTAATTAACTGGTCTCCGAGCATCAGCGATTGATATTATAAATATTATATATTTAAAGTAGATTGCGGGTTAACTGCCTGCCTGAAAACATTCGCTAATAATTTGTCAGCTAATTAACTCCTCTCGTTTTAAATTGTTCTTTCTGAAAGTATTTTGAGATTCGTCTGCGTGGTCAGATTGTTATCGTAATTCAAACACACTAATGTTGATGAAAACAAGTGACGCCTTTTCAATGAGATATATAGTAAAATGTCCGTTTTCTGTCGGTATACGCATTTCAAAACCATAATCATAACATTAAAGCGAAGCATACGAATTTTATATTAATCGATACAATAAATATGAAGTAATTTTAGCATCGAATTATAAAAAAAAATGATATGTGTTCTCGCTCAATTTCTTGCAAAAAACTTTAAAGGTTTACAATTTTTAATCAGAAGTATTTTCAGAACGACGTTACATTACGTTGGTGCGACGTCATTATTTTCGTATGCCTGCATGACTCGCATAGTATTAATCAACAATTCACTCAAAAACTAAAGCATGCAATCAGCCGTGATTTCAATTTTCCGATATAATCATTGCCATAGTTTACTTACAGCGTGGCACTATTTCAATGTCATGTGATTTCTAGATTTTTTTTTCGCAGTAAACGTGTACGGATTTGAGAACATTTTTTAAACATATGTATTTTTTTGCATTTTTATATATTGATAGAGTTTAGCCGATTTTAAATTGTAAATATTGCAGTTGAATTAAAGTAGCTCTATGACATACATTGTACACAATTATACTTCATAAAATGAATAAATTTTGACTATCCCTGGATTAACGGATTTCAGTTTTCTCTTCAAAATGTCGTACATTGTAAAGGCCATTTCTTATCATCTATTTAACATTACTACTATATGCTCTTGTCCCCTCAATTAAAACGCCTGATAGTACCCCGAACTGAAAGTATTTACGAGTGTCTGAAATTGCTTCCTACGGACCTGCAACTCTTGCCTTGACTCCCCCCCCCCGGAAAAAAAACCCTCCCACACAAAACAATAATTACAGATGTTAGCCGAATCGCTATTGGTTTACGATAATAAAAGGGGACTGACTTCTACGTGACGATTTATAGGACGTACGTTTTTTTATTTGGCGATATTTTTTTGGTGATGTTACCAAAATCATTAAATTCTCTCCTACTTATGATTATTTAATTCAACCCCCCCCCCAAAAAAAAAATCATCAGTAAGAGAAACTCGTGTACACTTGGTAGTTAATTAATGACGTACCATATACTGTCCATTTCTTAATTCTTTCTCGTTTTAAAAATCATATGGCTCATACAATATAGTTACGCATACGAATACTACCAATCCGACAATCTAGGAAGAAAATGGATACCTTGTATAATGAGTTAGAGATGATAAACAAATAAAAATAAAGCAGATAAACATGTAGTCGAAATTAAAACAGTTGGACGGACAACTTTGGAATGGACATTTTTCCGAACTTGTGCACCCTTTTCCTTTTTTGTTATTTATAAAAATAACATTTAATTACCCAAAGCATAAATAATGACATGAACCTAATTATATCAATAATTTATAGTTTGGGCAAATTATCAATGTTATTAAAATCAAATGTTGATGAAAATTATCTAAACCATCAGTTGATAAAAATTATACCTTATAATCCCTATTACCGTGATAACTGCCCCGGGCACTCAGAAAATTGCGAAGAGAGGGGGCGGATATGTTGATATTCTCTTTATAATATTTAATGTCAAAATTGTCAATTTTTAACTTTAAAAAATTTAAAGAACCACTAAAATGTCTAACTGTACTTTAAGTGAAGATAATCTACCCAAAGTATGCTATATGATTCATTACCACCGAGATATTGGATAATAGACAAGTTACATTTTTACATTCTTCAAATTTTGGTATACTTTTGATACGATTCTAGATGATTTTAATCACTGTACAGGGGGCTCTTATTTTCTGATAATTGAAAAAAGACCTGGGGCGGTTATAGGGACAGGGGCAGTTAATAGGAATTATACGGTATATGTTAACCAAATTAAACTAAAGCAATTTTGTATATGACAAAAGCTAAATACTTCACAACAGCTTTTTAATTGTGTGCTTGAAAAAAAAAGAAGAGGGGGAGGGGGGTGGTAAAAAGTTGTTGCCCTAAAAGGTATTTCATCGTTTTTTGAAAGAATTTATTTCATTCATTTATCATTAAACACGTGCAATTTTTCAATTTCTGCAGGGCTGAAATTTGTTGATGCAAATTTTTTTTGAATGGGGATCGATGATCGTGGGTGAATGTGCCCTTTCATTTGGGAACTTGAAGTTATTGCAAAAAATTGAAAGAACTTAGAAATTTATCTCTTTTATGTCAGATTATTTTATTGCAACAAAGAAAAAATAAATTATTTAATTATTAAGATTTTTTGTCATAGCAAACGCTGTCATACCTACTTTACTGAAACAATATGCAATGATGGAATACATTAAGGTTTATTGGGAAATATGCAATTTTCAGTGGAGAGGAGTTCCTTTTATGTACATACAGATATTGGGGATATTGAAATGGTCGTTGTTGAAATCATACATATATGTGCCCAAATCTTTTTCTCTCTGAGATAAAAAATATTTTATTTGATTTAGTCATATTTTATGAGGACATCTCAGTATTCCATTTATGACATACTTTATGTTCTGGAAAATATTTTTAAGGAGGTTTCCAAATAGTTTTAGATAAAAATAAGTTATCAAAAAAATATTAATACATGTACCAATAAATCATTCCCCACTTTTTTAACATATTGGAGAAGGGGTGGTAACATTTTATTGCCTCCACCTTCACTTTAACCCCTCAGAAAACTATTTCAGATAATTATATTTTTCCTTTCATATATCGATGTATACTTAAGAATTTAACAGTCTCTATACTGCACACTAAAGAATTCTGATTCTATGGTATTTTTTGCAGTAAGAGTGATCTGCCCTTAGATCTTACTTCTTAAAATTAGAAATTCACATATATTACACAATTTGTAAAGAGTTCAGGTATTCTCAACATTTTAATGAGCCAAGATAAATTGTCACGCCCCATATAGTAAAAATCATATAAATAAGCTCAATATTAACACCTTTATAGAATATATTTTTCTCAATGTCCAAAAAACATTTTGTACTGGTTAAGAGAGGGTCCTTTAGATAATATTACACTCACTTTGAATCAAAGTGAGGTTCTCTGTTGATTTAATTTTAAAAGCTTATAGGGAGTTCACTCCCAGGGGCATAGCCCCTACGGACAGTGTTTTGGACCTATTTTTGTATTATTATATGCTTTCTACCTACTTGTACTTTCCCTAATATTTATTTTAACCCCGGCGCCTTAATGAGAAAGAACGAAATCACAAAATCTTTAAATTACATACTGAATTTTGATTGTCATTCTTAATGTATATAAAAAGACACTTATCTCTGCTGGGAACACTTCAGCCAAATTTTTTATGTATGGAACGGACAGACTCACGGATAAACAGGAAGTTTGTATCAGATTTAAACTCAAATGTTACCCACCATACATATGGCATGCCTTAGCAAACACTGTGCTAAATTTCAAGCATCTTCAATGAATAGTTGCTGAGAAAACTGCAACTAAACATTTGCTACGTATAGACACACAGGCAGTCAGCCAGATGGACAAACTGACATACAAAAGTAAATTAGTATACCCCCTCTCCTTCGCAGTGGTGGTATAATGATTCCTTACGAAAGGAACAGCAAAAGATCATTTCAACAACGGCAAAAACAAGTTGAATCGAGGACAATGGAGGGTGGGGGGACTCTTGACTATGTGCTTGTCCTACTTAAAGTAAGAAGTGCATGTACATGTTAAAACATGTGTATCTATGTTTCAATTAATAAAGCAAGTTGCTTCCAAAAGATCGGTCATGATTGTAGGTATTTATTGTTTCCATGGAAACAAATCCTGCTGCAGTAATTCAGATATATGTGATCAGTTTAAGTTTGAGTCCATCTGTTTTTGTCCCGGTAAATAAATTAATTAGAAGTATAATCAAACATTGGTGGCAGTGCTATGAGATTTGTATACTGGTACATCAATAGTTAGATATCATTGAGATAGTGGCCATTTCAAAGGCACCGCTTTCAACAATGAACATGAAAATGTAAGGTAATTTAAAATGGTTTATTTTGAAGAGGAACATTTGTGTAATACAGTAAAAGCCATTTAGTGCGACTTCACGGATATTGCGAATTTACAGATATATATCGAACTTATCTTGTATCCTCGGTTATATGAATTTACTGGAAATAAAGGGGAAAAATTATACACCGAACAAAGATTTAAATAAAGAGGCTTATTCTGACCATGACCTAGAAACTTCGACCAAGGTCACTGCACATCCATTAATCAGTGGAACTCAGTGAGTGAAGTAAAAGCCAGATTTGGCCAAGGAGAGAGAAGATATGCTCCGGACAAGGATTTTTCACTAAATTCTGCTATGACCTTGACCTCTGACCTAGAAACATGGTTCAAGGTCACTGCACACCAGTTTCCAAAGGCACTCAGTAGGTAAAGTATTAGCCAGATTGGGCCAAGGAGATAGAAGATATGCTCCGGACAGGAGATCTCGGACGGAAGGACACACTGATTACTATAGGGCGCCCGCCAAGCGGTGCCCTAGTTATTTGGATAATTCCTAAAATTATTAGCAATTGGTTACCATAGCAACTGTTTTCTTTTAACATTTTAAATTTCTATTTTCATGTAATTGAAATGACAAGGTTTTTATAGAATTGAAAAAGATATAATCGTGCAATAAAGCAGATTTTCTATATTAAACATATCAATGAAAATGATTTTCCTGAACTATTGGCTGCAATAGCAATCATTTTTTAAAATAAATTATGAATTAATATTTTGATATTTAGCGAAATACAATTAACTTCAATTTATGGTTACCATAGCAACGTGATTTTAGACGCTTGGATTTTTATTTTATTTATTCTTTTTTAATGAAGGTAAGTGAAATAACAAATATAATAAGTGTTATTTAGTTAATTGAAGAAATTAATTCATGCAGTGAGGCCACAGATTCTGGATAATGATAACGTCAATAGCTAAAAAGGCTATAGTGATTTTTCTTGACTTTTTGGCTGCTATAGTAACATATTATTTTTGTTTAATTTATGAACTTACATTCATATCGTAATATTTTAAAATTATGAGGTTTAGCAGTGTGATTTGTTTTACTTTTGATTTTTTTTTAAAGTTATAATGTACAAAAAGGAGCCAAATGTTGAATCTACAAATTAATCCAAAATCTCGATAGCAACCATTTTCGTGTTCGTTTTATTTTATATTATTTTAAGAAATAATACCTCTCTAGAAATTTTATATTTTGTTAAGTAAGGAATGACCTTTTCAGTGATAGTAGTTGTTTGTTTTGGATTGCCCACGTTTTCTTGCTACTATGCTTAGAAAATGACAAAAATTGGCATTTTTTAAAATTGTTAAAATTTGAAGATTAACACTTTTCACTGAAAGACAACTCTTTTATGACCAACTACTGAATAATTTCATCAGTTGTGGTAGTTACTCCAACAAATAGTCTATCAGAGTAGGCAACAATTGAATCTGTAAATAATACACAGAAAATAGAAATTTATGATGAAGATGGTATACTTTCAGTAGGTTGCTGTGTATTTTTGGCCTCAAAATGGTGGTTTTTGTTACCATGGCAACCGGGACTCAAAATAAAAAAAATATCCCCAAAAATGATCTATGCATGGTGTTTCCACATTGCATGCAAAAAATCAGCAGAATCTGTGATGTACTATTTCCAACTTTTTTCTAAATTCTTTGATTCTTACAGAGAATGACTCTTAATAACCTTTGATCCACAACAAATATTTTAATAAAATAAAATTAATATCCACTCCCCATGGATCCACCACTAATAAGTTTAAATCTTGATCACACATGGATATATAAGCTTAATGTTGAAATCAATTGGCCATAATCATTTATATCCGTTGATCCAAAACAAATATTTAATCAAAATAAAATTAATATCCACTCCCAATTGATCCACCACTTATGAGTTTAGATTTCGATCACACATGACATATAAGCTTAATGTTTGAAATCAATTAGCTATAATCATTAATATCCTTTTACCCACCACAAATATTTAAAATCAATATCTTACCCCTTGGATCAACCATAACTACTATATAACATTAATATCCACTCCCCTTAGACCCACCACTTTAAAAATTAAGATAATGATCAAACATGACATACAAGTTAATTGTCTAAAATAAATTAACCATAATCATTGATCATTAATATTCCTTGATCCTACCAAAAATATTTAAAAAAGGATTAATATCCACCCCTTTGGATCCACCACTTATAAGTGAAGATTTTGATCAAACATGATAAATAAGTTAAATGCATGTTAAAAATAATTAACCATAAACATCACACGATCATTATTGATTCCTTTGAGACATTACAAATATTTAAAAATATATCTATCCACCCCCTTGGATCCACCACAACTATCAAAACAATTACTGGTAAAATATACATGCCTTTGATCCATTACTTATCACACAAAGAAAGATTACCTAAATTTTTGCAATAAATTTGCAATAATTATTAGTATCCTATGATGATTCACAATAAGCATGATAAGGAATTAAAAATTCAATATCAACTCCCCTTGGATCCGCCACTCAAAACTTTAGACCATGATAACACATGACTGAAAAGCTAACTGTTCGAAATCAATTAGCCATAATCAAAAAGATATAGCCTTTTAATTAGATCCACCTACAAATAACTCATTTTGATTTGTCTGAGGTAAATGTGAAAAACCATGCAATAAACAAAGGAAAATATTGGAACCCATTCCCTTTAGATCCACCATCCTGTCTTTGGATATTGATCATCGAACTAATTTATTCTCTTTATCTTCTTATCATTAGGTTGGGTATCTTCATCGTGTTTATGAATGAATATATAACAATGCTATTATAACAACATCTATACCAAATTATTGAACAATGAGATCAATTTTAATTGCATCCCGTATGTTTCTCTTAATAAACCTGAAATCTGTAAATAACATGATGAAATTAGACAACATCTTTATAAATGCATTCATAGCTATACTACGGTACTTTATTTACTACTAGTAAGTTTTTTTTGAAATTTAATTACCATGATAACATCCACCAGCTGGACTATTAAAACTACATTGGATAACAAATCAATTAAGTTTTTACATACATTATGTTCATTATAATTAATATTACAATTTACGAGGGTTGTCCGTAAAATTCGTGGACAACGTTGATAATAACTGACAAACATTGACAAAATGTATGAAACTATTATTTTCATTAAATTCATATTTTATTTTAAACACATGCAAGTTTTCAACAAAAACAAAACACAAATAGTAATATTCTTATCAGATAAAAAAAAAAGACACACTCATACCCGGAGCACTAAAACAAAAATTCTTGACGTAACCGACGTCAAAAGCTTGATTCCTAAATACGAGCACATGTAACTTTTCTCAACATAGGTACGTTTAACTCAATACAAGTTTTGAAGTCATTTGCACGAAATTTGTTTCATTCTTAAATAATAATTTAACATTTCCTGTATCATATCCTGCAATCATCCAATCACTGTCCATGATAACATATTTTACAGCACTGCAAGAATAATGGTTTTCCTTCACGCTCATCCTGTAAATTCCGAAAATATTATATGCCACTTAAATACTAGTGAACGATGTTTTAACAAAGGTGTTTTTCCGGTGTCAACGCAGATTTTTATCACTGTTCACTGCTCCACCTATTCCGAAAACGTCTCTTTTTTAAACGTTTCCGATCCTGTCTTAATAAGTTCTAACGCTGATTGCTCAGCCATTTTGAGACTTTGAACGTTCAAATTTTGCAGGTTTGACCTGATAACTTCTTCAATTCATAATGTAAAATTCTATCAGATTTTCCAACAATTTTTAAAAATATATTAAAAAGTGATAAATATTTTTTTAATTAAAAATTCATTCCAAGTTAATTATGAAGACATAATTGTAATTAAACATTTAAAATTGAATAAATTTTTACATAATTCAATTCACATTAAGTTTTGAATATGCCAATAAAAAATATCAATGACTCATTTTTTATTAAATTTTTGGCTTGTCCACGAACTTTACGGACAACCCTCGTATATATTGGAAGTGAACAAAAATTCTTTAGGTTTCTAATTTAGTGTTACCAGGGGTTTTGAAAAATCAAATTTTGAAAAATGCATTACAAAGAAATATACAAAACATAATTTCCAGATATTTTTTTTCATCAAACATTGTTTTAGAAGAGGTGTACAAATCCATATATAGACATTAAAAGTATTGTACACAGGTCCTTCATTTATAGTGAAACTCTTAAACTCCAGGGAAGAACCTAATAAAGTTCAAACTATGTTGCGTATGACCTTAAGAAAACTGAATTTCCATCCTGCATGGTGCAGTCAGGCGATATTGATCAATATCGCTTTTTTCATTGAAATACATCTATAAAATGTATGTCAAACTTTATATCTTTTATCTTATGTCAAATACTTAAACTTCCTAAATATGAATTATTGTTCATTATGAAAGAGAAGACCTAATTTTTAAAGAAAGCATCTACCGGGTATATGCATCATCATGTCAAGGTCAGTCAATCCCTTTTAGTGTATTATAATTCTCTTGATTTTTGTCCTCCACTTTAGCGAATGCAAGATTTCATTAATTGAATCTTATCATCTAACATCTGTTGGTCTATTCATCTGTCACAAAAACTTAAAACCTTGGTCATGACTTTTGAATGAGATGAGATAGGGCTCTCGACATGTTCAGATTATACATGCATAAATCCATGTGGCAATTCCTTTCGTAATGAACTAGTACATATATGTATTGAATAAATGATTTTTGACCATGTTACCTTGACTTTGAAGTATGACCTACTTTTCAAAAATCCTTATGACTTTTGATTTAGGAGAGGTAGGGTTTTCATATTTTACATGTGCATTATCTGTGGCATGATATTTCTGGGCATGCTATGATTCCTGACCCCTTGACATTTACCTTCATGCTTGACCTAATTCAAAAAATGGTGCTACATTGAATAAACTCTTCAATGACAAATAATAGGGTTTTCATATTTGACATAATATGTCGTATATACTATTATAACAACATCTCACCAAATATGAATAATTCATATGATACAAAAAAAAAAATTAAGATTCTAAGGTATTTCCATACATATTATATGATTGGTTCTTTGTTTTTGAAGTGATAATTTTTGGTTCACACAGTTTTTTTTTTTAAAGAAAAATAGAGATTTCACATCCATACCACTGCAGCAGTTGATCAGATCCACCCTTGTGAGTACCCTATCAAAGTACGTACATCTCCCTGCCCCCTTTGGGGCTTATTTTTTTTTAAATTTATTCCCAATGAACTTTTGTTAAATCTATAAAAATACACTGAACTTGAACTCCATTAACCTTAGACAGGCACAATGTGACATTATAATCTAAGTGATATGTGACATCCTAGCTGACAGAGTTGCAACTCGTGAGAAAAAAGCTATCCATGCCAAAACATATTCCTCCTCCCTTGGGTAAGACAAAAAACTAATAAACGTGATAAAAAAATTTTTTACTATGTTTACACCCCAAAAAATCTTTAGTCTCTATGGGGTAATATCTACCACATAGAGATCCCTGATTCCATTTTGCCAGAAATAACCCCCAATTAAATTTATAACATGCATATTGTAATGGGCTAGTAATATACTTCATCACTCCAGTCTCGTACATCAATTAATTTCTTCAGACACTGACTGACAGCAGAATTCCAATGAACATTTTGGGGATGATGTTAATGGAGTAATTCACACACGCTAAATCATTCAAATTGATTTAAAAACTTGCGTGAATGAACAGTTGTTAAAATAAAGTTTAGTTTACTTCTTACTTCCATCATCATGACAATCATCCAGACAGGTGGTAGTCTTGTTTACCCCAGACTCTCGCTCTCGAGACTTTGCCCGAGCGAGCGTCTGGTCTGATTCCTATTTTATTTTTGTAATTTCAAGTCGAGGCTTATCGAGAAATCGGTATGAATTTTCATTGGATGATACATTCTCTTCGATGCTAAGATCTGTATTCTTTAAAAAGTCAGAGGCTGCGCCTTTACTTTTACCTAGTTTTATGGAAAAAACCTTTATGTGCTTTACAAGGAACAAAAAACGCACATATCTTTGTTTAAAAAGTAAATTCTCACCGGTATTTTCATGGGAGTTGCCATCTTGTTAGCCGGTTTAGCGACCTCTACTGGTTACAAAAATTAAATAGGAATCAGACCAGACTCTCGCTCGGGCAAAGTCTCGAGAGCGAGAGTCTGGGGTAAACGAGACTAGACAGGTGGTCTTCTTATAAAACGCTCATTTGACTTTGACCAAGTGTGGACTAAAAGGCCGAATTGACTTTGACCTAGTGTTCACTAAAAGGCCGAATAAATGATAACCCAACTTCAGTAGATTAATTTTTTTTAATTGGAATTTTCAAATCTATTTATATCAACTGTATATTAACTGCTCACTCTGGTCTTGTTCTAATTAATATTTTTTTTTTCATAATTAATTTACGGTTACAAATGTAAGAATATGTAAGATACCAACATTATTTTTTCTATTGAAAATATTCATTGAAGTACAGCTAGCCCCCCCCCCCCAAGTTAATACTATGGTAAAGTTATATAAAGAAAATGCAGTATACTATGATCAAAAATGGTACAGTAAGAAGTTGGCATAAGAAAAAGTCCCCCCCCACCTCGAAATTTGATTTCCGAATTTCAGCAATTTTTTTTTTTTGCTTGTCAACTTTTCCAGGCCAAATACACTGTAATTAAAAAATACAAACAATTGTCTGGCTCCCCCTTTCAAAAACGATGCTTCTTGCCTGAATCAACAGTTGATTTATTTTTTTCATTTCCATGCCAGATTTTTTTTAATTGAAAGAATTAACTATCAATTAATAAATGTTTTGTGTTGTGCCAGATGGTATAACAACATGCTACACTGCTATTCAATAAAATAAATTTTATACATTTTATTTTATAATTTAAATATATTTTTTATTCCACATTGCAAATGCATGGAAATCGCGTATTTCATAGGTATGATAGAGGGGGCACATTATTTAATCATTGTTTATAAACTTCAGCGCACAGAGCATGGTCGAACCACTCTATACACAGAGGATTGAAAATCTATTGTAAGATTCACCCTCAAACTGTATTCCAAGGGGTATACATACACGCACATGTGTATATTACAGGATTCGGATCCACACCTACATACGGACACCTGCCATTTCTTATTTATTGCATAATAATAGTCGTCAAGTCCCGTCTTCGAGCACTGTCTACATGTACAAGTTTCAAAATGTTAATTTCAGATTTTAAAATGATATATTGTTCATCATTTCTACCTCATCTGAGGAAGAATATAAAAGATTGCAAGTGTGTTTAATTTTTTTTAAATCTAAATATATTAACAATTTAAATTTGTTATTTTTTTTTCATTTAAAGTTTTATAATGTTCTTATTAGGATCTGCTTTTCAAGGAATATAATGATATATATGACATCTTTTTTTTTCTAATAGGTTTTTAAACTCTGGACATATTTCATTTTAAATTTCAGTTTGTTCAGCATTATTTTAAAAATGTCAATTTGTTCAGAAGTAAAAAGGAATAAGTGATGGGGGTGGAAAATCTAGATCTGGGGCGTGTAGATATCGTTTCTCGGGAGTTAGCAAAAGAGGGATTGGAAGTTTTAACTCCAAACTCTATAGTAGCTGTAATATTATTCAAACATAATATGAGATTATGAAAATAAATAAAACCAATAACTTTGATAAAATTTCCGTGAATTCCAACTCGGATGAAAAAAAACACAAATAAATTCACGTTCAGTTTAAGTTAAGACCTCCTCGCCCCAAAAGATGGACCCGTCCAAACTTAACAACATGGTCAATATCTCGAAGTAAGGACTTTTGCCTTTACAAAAAAAACCATTAAAGGTTGTCTAAAAGTTTGTGGGAAAATAAATGAAACACAAAATAAAAGATTTAATTCTTGCTTTCAAAATGTCTCATATCCGATCTAGTCTTCTTACTACAAGATCCGCTTTGCAGAGTTATGTCCCTTTCTAGGATCGAAGACAAAGATTTGAAAATTAATACGTATGGTCATTTCATTACTTAGAATTATTTTTTTTTAAACTAAACAATGATAGCTAATGTATTTTTTATTTTACAATACGTTAGACGATTACTTTTTCTTTGAAAGTTTAAAATAGAAAAATGACGATTTATAGATTATTGATTTAAATTATCTTAATTCAGTAAAGCTGTCCCCGGGGAACTGTTGGTTTATAGGGAATGTAATATTTCTCGAGTGTATGTATGTTTCTGCTCTTGTTTTCAGGTTAAACTCTTGCTTAAATTCGTTCTAATGTACACGCAAAGCTAAATCTTCAAATTAAATGATGTAGGATGCAATGGAAGTTTCAGAATACACAATAACTAAAAATTTCAGTCAACAGTAATAGTCGGATAAATTCATATTCAAATTAAAGAAGAAAAAACTACACCATCACACCGCGATTAGTTGCAAAACTGTAATAGTTGGGCATAGAAAACGTTGGTTAACATTCAAGAATTGTACAACCGTAACTATGACTTGTACATTAACATCAATAAAGTAATAATGGAGAGCTAAAGTAATATTCCTTATACATTTTATCGTAATTCGGTAAACAACAACAACAAAAGAAACACCCCCCCCCCGACGTTTCAATTACGCTGCGAATATTATGGATCAAAATTATAGAATTTATTCAAAACCCCATCCCATTCAAAAAGAAAACAGAAAAGGCTTTCAAAGGCCTGATTATTTCTGTATGGTTTTTACTTGATCTATTCTATCGACACTTTTCCTCAAGTGCATGTTGATATAAAACTAGCAGAATATCTTTTTAAAAAATATATATACATGTGGTCTTTCTAGAACGATTAAAAAAATAACAATGATGTCATCTTGTTAAATAAAGTGTTTGGTAGCTTTCTCCAGACCGACTGACAAAATTTTATCAAAATGACCCGAATCAAAACTGTTTTTAAATTCTCGGCCGTGTGTGATATTTGTTAATTGAAGTTGTTTCTCTCTTTCTTACCACTGATGCAATAATTTTACACTGAGTCAAGAGAGAGAGAGAGAGAGAGAGAGAGAGAGAGAGAGAGAAAGAGGAAGCCATTGATGACCTGACCACTGAATGCTTATATGCAAAGCAGTACCCGATTGTTTGATTATTATGATTTAATTGCAGGAGTGTTGAATCTTGAAAAACAGTCTTAATTAAAATCCCTTTTATTAGTGTTGTCATGAAAGAGATGATTTGCAGATGGATTTTCAATTAATTAATTCTAAAAATCTTTTTAACTTTGTAAAAGAGCAATCAAACTGAAATCAGTGAATTGCACACCTTAAATTTCACACCTTTGAATATATATTGAAATTTTGCCCGAAGGAAGGTAATCTCACACCTTTCAGAATTTAAGTCTATACGATTATATACACATATATTCCAGAATTCATCCCCACACTGACTGATCATTACACATGCCATTTCCTGCTTATTATCCAATTGTGTATATTACATAGCTTGTTTCAGAATAACTACTCTAAAAATTATTTTTAAAAGTTTTCCTAATAAAAATCACATTTCAAAGTGTTGATTTATGATCATACAAAACATATTGATTATTCTTATTAATAGATACTATTTGTTGAAATTTTATTAATTGATAATTATTGTGTTATTACCAATGAAAACAGTCATTGATATCTATTGAATGAAAAAAAATTCAACATATTTTGATGTGAGCAGAAACATAATATCTGTTATTTATGTCTTTGATGTAAGACTCATTCAAAAATCTGTTGCAACTTATTTCAATAACCATGATTAGAATTCCTACATGAATAAAATATTTTTCAGTTTTTTTCATATCATATAACAGAATCCATCACCAGGTTATATATTCAGTCAGTCGTACCGGTGTGTTCAGTTCTCTTAAATGGTCATAACTTTTTTTCTTTTTCAATGAAATTTGGCAAGTATGGTTTTATTTTTCTTGCAATGGCATTAACTTTGTAAATCTTACATCATAAATTGTATGAGATCTGAAATTTACATAGGGAGAATCCATCACCAGGTTATATTCAGTCAGTCGTACTCGTGTGTTCTCTTGAATGGTCATAACTTTTTTCTCTTTCAATGATATTTGGCAAGTATGGTTTTATTTTTCTTACAATGGCATAAACTTTGTAAATCTCACATAAGTATAATGAATTGTAACAGAACTGAAATTTACATAGGGAGAATCCATCACCAGGTTATATATTCAGTCAGTCGTACTTGTGTGTTCAGTTCTCTAAAATGGTCATAACTTTTTCCTTTTTCAATGAAAGTTGGTAAGTATGGTTTTATTTTTCTTGCAATGGCATAAACTTTGTAAATCGTACAACATAAATTGTATGAGATCTGAAATATACATAAAGAGATTCCGTCACAGGGTTATATTCAGTTAGTCGTACCGGTGTGTTCAGTTCTCTTAAATGGTTTTTTCTCTTTCAATGAAATTTGGCAAGCATGTGTTTCTTTTCTTTGCAATGGAATAAACTTTGTAAATCTTACATGATAAATTGTTAGAGATCTGAAATTTACATAGGGAGATTCCATCACCATGTTATATTCAGTCAGTCGTACCGGTGTTTTCAGTTCTCTTAAATGGTCAAAACTTTTTCATTTTTCAATGAAATTTGGCATTAGTAAGGATTTTTGTTTTCTTTTAAAAGCATGAACTTTCTAAATCTGAAACTATAATTTGTAAATATTAAAGGACCGAAAATTTCATAGGGAGAATCCATCATCATGTCATGCTCAAACAGTCGTACTGGTGAGTTCCCATAAAGTCAGTTTATATTATATAATAACTTTTTTAATGGATAGGGGTGTTTTTAAACATTAAAAAATAATTCAATATTTTAATACTTGAGAAACTTTTCTACTAATTATTCAAAATTGTCTCAAATTCCCTACCACAGGTATAAAGATTGACACATAGGGTATTTCTCTGTGTATCCATTTAGGTAGACTGCTAGCACCAAGGCAATCACACCTGTACAAAATTAGCCCCTCCCTCAACTGGAATAAAAATACCACCAGGTAGAAATTCTCTGCCTTTTAATGACCATTTCTTTTTCTTCTTTATTGTCAATGATATTTAGCCAATTTGGAATAATTTTTTTGTTGTTGTTGTTGTTGAAATATTTTATAAGATAACTTTCTTATCTGCATTATATCAAGTTACATTTATATCCACATATATTACTTGCATTAATTTACAAAAAGAAGACTATGTTAAAATGTAAAATTTACATACAAATCTTGTTGCAGTGATGTTTAACAATTAGAAATCAAATTGATAGTTGTCTAAAATATAAAATATATTAACTTTACAATATTAAAATATTTAGGAGTTGATGCCTCAGATTTAATTACACCGGGAAAAGCAAAGACAATCTGCGCATAATGGTATAGAGGCATAAAGAAAAACCTTTGTGTAGAAGTTGACCCCTCAATTATTTTACAGTGAAGAAAACTATACCTTAAGTTCGACTTGGTTTATGTACGAGTTGACTGTAAATCCTAGAGATCTCAACTGCGCTTTGTAATCGTAGTAAAATAATACATTCTTTTATGCATTCTTGCAACAGAGATGCAAGAACTCGGACAGAAAAATTTGGCCATTTGGTTGAGTCAATAATTGATCTAAAGAATAAACTTTAAGGATTAATTCACGTACATTTAAATCAATCTAGTCTCATTTATATTCATTTCATTGAGATATTGGTTTAAAATGCTTGAATAAGTCCATTATCATCTCAACACAAAGTGAAGCAACTAGCAAGTGAGTAAATGGTCAAAGTTATATCAACAGGTACAGCTAGTATAGCTGTATGAGCCTTGGGTAAATTCACCTTGCAACAGAAAAAAAAACTGCAGGGCAAGCGTCATACCCACCGGTGGTATCTATAGATGATCTGTTTTTGTATTGTATTAACAATTAAGCAATAGCATGACCTTTTCTAGAGGTACGTACACACAAAATGTAGATATCAGCGCCTAAAACTACTTAAAATGTAAAAGACAAACTTAATGAAACCATCATTTATTCTCAATTACATGTACATATACAAAAAAATTAAATACACCAAACAACCTTTAATAGATATTTCACCTTTTACTGCATATAGTACTTCTGGAGATATTTTCCGCTTGCTAATCTGAACGCGGTAAGCTTTTTACGTCAAATCCTATTGTGACGTCAGCAATCCGCGATCTATTATAAATAATTTTAAACTGGTGAAGTAGGATAATTAGATAACTATATAAAAAAGACATTAATCAAATTCACAAAACTGATAACATGTACGGAGACCGTCATTTTGCTCATTAAAAGATTTTGAAGAGTTATATGCCTTTGAAATAAAGAAGAACATTTTTGATTTTACAAAATTTCTGCGGTAAATAATTCATTTAATTTCAAATTTAATAAAAAGTGAGAGAGTATGCATATTTTCACCAAGAGATTTATTTGTAATTCAAATCACAGATGTACTCTTTACAATATCTTTAAAAAAACGTATGCTGCCCATAAACTTCAATGTAAAATTCAATGTGAAATTAATTAGACAATAATAAAGATTTAGTAAATTCCTTTGGTGTAGCATTTTTATTTGATAACATCTTTAAAATACTACCATGATCAACGATACTTGGTCATCCTTTTATTAGGTACACTATATGGTCGTTATACATTGAATACCAAATTTTTGTACAAATTTTAATAAAGTTTGAAGATAAAATGTCCCTTTTTTAGACTTCATGCTTTTCATTAGGGCTGTTTTGAAAGAATTCTGGTATTGACGGTGTCATTAGTAAGTACATGTATAGGCTTATGTCACCTCTGCATTATGGTCTGCAGAGCGAGACATCGTTCCCATCCTAAACATTAGAATCATTTATTAATTGTGCACCATAAAATCAACATGATCACTCTCTTTCTTCTCCATTTAGATTTGTAGTGCAAAAACATCATATATGTATATGTTAATGTTTGCATTCCACAACCATGAGATTTAAATCTCTTCGCCTATTTGCGGATACCCTAGATTCGAAAGTGGTCCCGTTCAAATTTCCGGAATGTAAGGCTTTTACATGCCCTTTCAATCACATTGTCTGTAATTATAGAAATATGTATGACAAAAAAATCTAGACATAAATATCAAAAGCAAATGCTTGCACATTAATCATAGATTAAATTAGCGATATATTGTAATGCTATTCTTAAAATGGGTAGCCAAAAAGGTTCCATAAAACGTACTTCAGTGCATTCATTCTTTAGCTGTTTTCTGATTTCTACATCAAATAAAGGGTAGGAATAGCCGATTACATACCTTTTCCTTCACTTTAATTGTATTATAAGTAATTTTGAAAAGAAAGTAGTAATAAAAAGATAAAAAATAAAATATTAGCGGATTAAAAAGAAAATTCCAAAGACAGTGTTAAAATTTCAGGTACACATGTAGTGCAATTCTTAACTCTAAGTATTTCAATTTTAATTGTAGTTTAACGACTAATTTCTCAGAACTATACCATGAATGTGCAAACGACAAAACTTGGCTTCAGACAAAAATAGAGCTGAGAGATATGGACAAAGTGGACATAGATCGCCTCGAGCAAATCAAAACGTATATTAGCAAAACTGTTACAACAGCAAAGAGTGAAACACCTTTAAAGATACCAGCAAAGTGGATAAGATATGGATACATCTTGGAGGCTTTAAAAGATGATACACCAGTACTCAGTACGACTGAAATTTTAAAAATCATAGACCGTCTTAACTTTGAAATCGGAGATATTGAAATCGGCGATATGCTTGAATTTTTTCATCGCCGTGGGAAAATCCTTTATTTCAGTGTAGAAAAATTAAGAGAAATTGTAATTTTGAATGTTCCGTGGTTTGTAAAATGCTTTAAGCATATTGTTTCCCACCCCGAACATTTGCAAGAAGATCATAGGGAAGTCAAATCAACGGTTGAACGAAAATGGAAATGGTATTTAGAAAAAGGTTTCCTGGAGGATGAACTCTATCAAACTTTGATACGGGAAAAAAACCCAAGTCTAAATATGGAACATCAACGAATATTAGGTGAATATCAGAATAAGTTAGGAATGATGTTTCACATAGACAATTTTGTAATAGATAACGAAAACTTAAGTGGTTGGTATGTGCCATGTGTGAATACTGTAAAGTTCAGTCCAAAAGAAAAGCTGAAGACTGACAGCGAGGCGTCCCCAATTCTATGTTTTCTATTTGAACAGTATCTGCCGTATGATCTATTTGGTAGATTGATTGTGAAGTGTTTGAGTACTAAACATTGGACACCATATGGAGGACATCTGTACAAAACCGGTGCATATATGCGTTATGGAGCACAGGAAAAAGGAGTGCAGGTGTACCTCTTTACATCGGAAAAGGTTATCACTGTTCAAATCATCGGACGGAAAGAAGATTCGACAAAATATGGACGCGCAATCATTACAGAATTAGATTTGATTTTTGAGCAATTTTTAAAAACTTTTTATAAATCTTTAACAAAACATAAAATCGGATATTTGTGCAATAATAAAAATGGCTATGAAAAGAATTCCCATGAACATTGCATTATAACAGAAAAAAACAATGCATATTGCAAGTCATGTGAGAGTGTTTTCGAAACAGAGATAGAGAAAGCTAAAGAGTTTTGGGGACAAGATAGTGAAAAGGTAGGGATTTTTAAAATACAATTTATTTACATTTTACAAGTCGTACTTTGCAATTAAATTTAGTGATTATTTTGTTTTCACTACATGTAATTTGCACTATAAATATTAAGCATTTCTAAGCTAGGTCATTCTTTTATTTTGAACTCTCGTGTCCTTTTTAAGCACATGGGGAATGAAGTAAGGTGGTTAAGGTGTATTTAAGTCACTCTACAGTTCTGGCAGTACATATGTTCATTTTTCTTATAAAGCAAGGTCAAATCAGATCATTGTTTAAGATACAAAAATCTTCTTTGCATCATGAATTGGCAGATACTGTGTATTTATAAAAAAAAAGTGTAAGTTGTGTCAATGGGACCAGACGTCATAGATGAATAACCATCCACTGTCAAACAACCCAGGCATTTAACGTACATTGTACGATAAATTGCATTAAATATTAAGTCATCATTGAACAGACCTTACATATCCGAATGGCTGACTTTAAATCAAAATACAGCGTTGACATTCGTAAATGAATGAAATTATAATTAGAATTAATCTTTTTGTTGGGAATACTAATATAAAAAGAAATGTATGACGAAAGCTGTCCATTTTTAGAGGGGGAACCTAAACATTTGGAGCTTCGTTTCGGGAGGCACCGACACTTTTATGAGATCCCCTCACTAATCAATGGCCCTGGTTACCAAATAGGACTACCAATAATACCAAAACAATATATGACTAATCAGTCACTCACTCTAAGTGTCAAGGTCTTCTTTGAAATCCTTAGTCCCCCGTCTAGTTTCATCTTTGAAAGGATTTGTAGTATTTATGAAATTCATTCTCCATATGAAAGATCGGGGTTCCCTAAACATTGATCCTTGACAATGAGTTATTTAAGGTCCTCAGTTCTACTAAATTAACGTCACAAACACTACTGGACGAAAAAAGTGCTGAGAATCCCAAATTTTACTGATAATGTCTGATAATTACTGATACGGTGCTGTTCTTGCTGATAATTACTGATATTTACTGTTATTATTACTGTTGTTGCTGATAATTTTAGTTGTTGCTGATAAATACTGATAATTACTGTCGTCTTTTACTGTGGATTCTGATAAATACTGTTGAGGTACTGTCGCTGCTGAGAATTGCTGATAATTACTGTTGAGGTACTGTCGATGCTGAGATTTACTGATAATTACTGTGGTCATTGTTTTTAACCTGGGAATGGATTAAAATAGCCTAAGAAATGATTATTTGTTTTTTTTTTTTAAGCATTTTAACAAATTCATTAGAGTCAATTACAAAATAAATTATTCTAAATAAAAAAGTAACATTTTATTAATTTGCTTTCAGTTTTCATATATTAATTTCATTATAATAATTTTTGACCATAATGTTAACATAAGCTTTCATAAATGTTTATGTTTTTTCTTTAAATTTCTCCTTACACGTAGATGACATTATCTGAGGAAAATTATTCTGTTGTATTTGCAGTGGTTTTTCTTCCCAAGTACTTTTTTAAAAAGTTTAATTTTTGTTCAAAAAAATCTCATCTCATATTTTTTCTCACATGTATGTGTACTGTCATCAAAAGCTTTTTGTGGATTTCTTAAATACTTCAATACAGTCAATGGTTTCAAATTTTAATTTATTTTACCGTGTGGAGAACTGAAAATGCATGAGCATATTAAGTTGAACCCCCCCCCCCTTTTCCAATTACTTTTAAATTAAGCTCTCATTTTTAACAAGACAGTATTAAATATTTTTCATAAAATCCAGTCTTGAAGCGTAAACTTTGTTATTTTATAGAAGAATGTGACAGGGTTAAATAATTAAATTGAAGCATCTTTATTTATTTTTTTTATAGATTATGTAGACAGCGCGCTCTAGTTCTCCGATGTCCTCCCTGCGAATTTTATATCGTGTCGCTTTCTAGCTTTCTCTCTCTCTCAATCTCTTTTAATTTATTTGTTAAGGCTTAAGGATTATACACTACATGACATAAATCTTATGCAGAGTGATTTTCAGTCAATGAAATATACGTCTTTCTTTAGGCTAATTCTTTTTTTATTGTATACACTTTTAAGTCTATGCATGGGCATATGGCTTCTAATATTATGCGCCACTCCTTAAACATGTTATATGCGGTCAGTCAATTAAAAAACTAAATAAAATAAATCATTTACTTGAATAAACTTTTTCCATTAATGCAAACTTTGTGCTTGTTGTTATTGAACATACATGTCAACCACGTGTAAAAGTTCTACTTTCGTTTTAGAATCGGGTCAATTATTAGTACATTCTGACATAGGGATATCGTTACGGCTTGCGTTTTTGTAAAATTAGAATTTTGTGCAGTGATTATAATTATTTTTTAATTCCATTTTTCTCCGAGACCTTTGTATAAACGAAAAGTACAGACTTGGTGCTTATTTATATGATTTTACTTGATTGTAGCACAAAAAGGAGGGGGTGAAATACTGTTTACAATTAAGTGATAGCCGATAGGGCAAGGTCTGTTCTTTTGTTGTGTGTTTTAAAAGTCATGCAAGTTATGATAATATACTTATCGGTTTTTTTTATATGCATGAATAAATTTTTTTTAGAGAATCAATTGCAATGAACCATACACATTTCAGAACTGAAGTAATTATAACATTTATTCATGAGTGCGATACACAACGTCATGCATGTTTCTGACATTCAAAATCCATACATTTAAGAGTTTTTTTTCTCGGATTAAGCGAAGTGGAGTTTCCCTGCATTGGGAACAATTCATGCTAATATTAATTCAAAAAAGTGCTTCACTAAACAATCTTTCTCTTTATATCTATATGATTGTATATTTTGCACACTTTTTTTTTTATTAAAAGTGAAGTTAATTTCTCGTCTACGTATTTATCGGTCCCAAACAATCATTAGCAGCGATTCAGAATTGAAAATACATGTGACCACCTCCCCCGGAATATTCTTTTATCTGATAAACAAAATATACTCCCCGGCCTAAATTCCCTTACTTCGCATTTATAGCAACCTACGAAATTTTTTTTTATTTAGTTTCTTATTCACGCATGCCTTTTAGACCTACTGTTATGTATAAAATCACATACATTTTATATGTTTTTGTGGTCTATGTATACTAAAGTAAAATGGTAAAAAGATTCATATTTAAATGATTGATTGATTGAAGAAATATGCGTAAAACTAAAAAATGAAATTAAATACTGAAGAAGATAGATCTTTGAGAATTGAAATAATAATGAAAATAAGTCTGTACAACGTACATGATGTACGAGGGCCGTTCAAAAATTACGCGGACTGTGCTATTATTTACGCTTACAGACGT
Organism: Saccostrea cuccullata; assembly: GCF_032062105.1. Lineage (NCBI taxonomy): Eukaryota > Metazoa > Mollusca > Bivalvia > Ostreida > Ostreidae > Saccostrea > Saccostrea cuccullata. Next base: position 87,843 of record NW_026935523.1, read on the forward strand.
CATATAGCTATAAAATTTCACAGTAATATGTATCTTAATGATTCCAATAAATTTCGGGCAAAATTTCTGTATTTTAAAAAAATTCTACTAAAATTATCGGTATGTTGATGTCGTTGATGGAGAGGTAAGGCGCACGACAAAAAAATTGAAGCAAAAGCATGCGGATTCAAAAATTTAACTCAATGATTTTCTAAAATTCGCGATATTTTTCAACAATTTTCTCAAATGTACCTTTAAATTGTTCTATTATTATGTATTAAGATTTTGGACGTAATATTTGAAGTACTAACAGAAATATAGTGATTTTTCTCTGATGCGATTCCCGTAAAAACGACTGTGAAAATGACGTTTCCTGAATTGACGGCGCACCAAACTTTTGTTAAAATATGTGTAATGCTCGAGATATCGGCAGCATAGATCCAAAATATGCATAATAAAACATGTAGTAAACTAGGCTACTCATGACATTTGCCCACAAATAGCAAATTGAAATTTTAGACAGTTAGACCTCTGTAAAAAGGCTATACGGGAGGACGGGAAGAAGATTATAGACGAAAAGTTAACTTTATCCGGACTGTAAAGAACGTGATTGAGAGTCACCAATATCACACTATATCTCATAAGTAGTTTTTGGTTTTAAAACAAAAAAGAATATTCTTTACTTGTTTTATAGATTTTAAGCTTGACAAGAAATGGTGTTTGGATGTTGAGTAGATAAGGTAACTCAAACTATACAGGTACTCAAGGGAAAATGTTAAGAAAATGAAAGCTCAATTCCATATTTTTTATAATGCTTGTGACGTCGAAGATTTTGCTGCGCCGTGACTTAATGGTATGTCCTGAAAAATCACTCAAAATCAATACCAATTTACAACATTTTTATATGAAATTTTGAAGACCATATAAGTAAAGATTCTTTTATATTATTTGTGAAATTTTGCCCGATTATATGTCAAATATTTCTTCTGTGCAACAAGTCCGCGTAATTTTTGAACGGCCCTCGTACATGCATATATCTTTTTTTTCATTATAGTACCAAAGTGTTCTATTCTAAATATTTTTTCTATCAATTTTATATTCGTCATCAAATTCAATATTACGGTTTTTTTTTTCGTGCGACCATAATCTTTAAGATTGTTCCAAAGTAGCGAGTACATGTACAGTGTCTACAGGTAGTTTGTTCATTGATAACACCGGTAGCCGCAGACGAAGAACAATAGGTAATTAGTGCCCATTGTTACGCTGACCACTACAATTTGCATGGAATATACAAGTTGTACCCCGTTCTACCCCGGGGCTGAAGACTTGTAAACAATACAGCAAAATCACAGGTCGATCACCGATTTCTGATCAATTGAAATCAATTAAAAGGTGTTTTCCTTTCAACTTTTTACCATGCAAAATTAAAATCGATTAATTTGATCATATACTAATAGTAACATATTACATTAAGTTTCATTTCATTTATTTCCCATTCCATAAAATCAAATAAAAAAAATCAATGAGATTTCAAAACTGATTAAATAAAAAATGATTTTGTATTTAAATTTTAAGACAAACTAAATACATGTACCTTTCTACCAGGGATTCTTAACATCTAATTTTTAATCACCTCGCCCCATTTGCCGGTTGCACATGCATACAGTGTGTACTTGTACATATGTACATGTGGAGGAGTTTAATTTTTGGACGATCTACAAACGTCTACATAACATTAAAATAAATGAATAAATAAATAAATTTATTAAAATCAGTGCCCACAGATTGAACATATTCAAACCTGTTTTCACCTCTTAGTTACTTTTGAAAAGGGATAAAATTTCTAATTTCCTAGCAAATTTTTCAAATATTTCGACAAAAAGAGACCAGAAAACCGAACATTTAACAAAATGAATATAATTGTTTTCGAGAAAAAAAGGCCTTCAAAAACAAAATGTTGTCCAAACTCGACCAGTTGACCTAGTGAAAACGGAACAAATCCAACTTTTCTAGCCTGCAGGAAACTTTTTTAATCCCGATTTTTTCCCCATCCATTACGAACTTTTTTCTTATTACTGAAAAAAAAGATCACCGATCTCCCTACATAATTTTTTGGAGTCGGGAAAGGCGGCGATGGATCTTTTTTAAGATAGCATAATTTTCTTTTATTTACAGTTTATTTTTCAATAAGATCTTATGCGAAAGTAAAATTCCATTTTTTTTCTGCCGTTAATTTTGTTTATTAATTCTATTTCTATATATTCATTCTATTAATAATTCATTTGATTATTGTCAAAATTTTCACAAAGTTAACGTAATGTAGAAATTGAGATCAGCATACATACATACAGTCATGTAATTTTGCCATAAGCAGAACATTTAAAAAAAATATGAAAATTTTGCCATGATAATTCAAGTAAAAGAAAGTAATAATTGAAGGTTTTTATAGCCCTCTGTTTTATTTTAAACCAACTACCAGGTTAAAAACAATGACCACAGTAATTATCAGTAAATCTCAGCATCGACAGTACCTCAACAGTAATTATCAGCAATTCTCAGCAACGACAGTACCTCAACAGTATTTATCAGTATTTATCAGACTCAACAGTAAAAGGCAACAGTAATTATCAGTATTTATCAGAAACAACAAAAAATATCAGCAACAACAGTAATAATAACAGTAAATATCAGTATTTATCAGCAACAACAGCACATTATCAGTAATTATCAAACTTTATTAGTAAAATTTGGGATTCTCAGCACTTTTTTCGTCCAGTAGTGAAATGATGAAGTGTCCAATCAGACCATAGTTATAGAGGATAGGATGAACATTTACACTTAGGAGTATTATGTTTTCAATGTTTCATATCTGAGCATTTAAAGTTATCATAGTTACATGTAGGGACTTATATTAAAGACTGATAAAATGAAAAAAAGAATTTTTAGATAAAGTTCTATAGTTAAAATTAATTCTACAACGATTATTGCTGAGATCAAGGAAATGCTGTGGACATTTTTCTCCAATATATCGTCGCCCGCGTGGCGCAGTGGTTAGAGCGTCTGCTCTGGAGTCGCGAAGTAAGGAGTTAATCCTTACGTCGCGGGTTCGAATCCCACTGCGGGACGTGGAGACCGGTCCTTCGGATGAGACCGTATAAACCGAGGCCCCGTGTCTCTGTAGATGTTGGCACGAAAAAGATCCCTCACTGCTCAATGGCCCTGAGTGCCGAGTATAGGACAAAATTTTTAGCCCTCCACCGGCAAGTGGTGGCGTCTCCATATGAGTGAAGAATTCTCGAGAGGGACGTTAAACAATATACAATCAATCAATCAATCTCCAATATATCACGAACGTCATCAAAAAATTAACAGAAACACGTATCATATTTGTGCAACTAAAATGAATATTTGACTCCAAAATGAAATACTTATTTAGACCACATCGATGGATCGCCTGAACACTTTATATTGCAAAAATTAGCTGATGAATGTAGGTGTTTAGCTCTACTGGTCAGATACCAGAAGAGCTTATGTGATAGTAATGCGTCCGTCGTCCGTCCGTCTGTCTAGCTGTCTGTCTGTCTGTAAACAATTTTTCAAAATGCTACTCCTCCTACAGATTTGGTTTGATTTCAATATAACTTGACACACAAGTAGACTACACTAAGATACATAATTCTGTGCATCGGTTTTTGATTTCGATGAACGGCGTTGCCATGGTTACTAAAAAAATAGAAATTTCTGTGAAATTCTTTAAAAATGCTACTCCTCCTACAGATTTGGTTCGATTTCAATATAACTTGGCACACAAGTAGACTATACTAGGATACATAATTCTGTGGATCGGTTTTTGATTTCGATGAGCGCTGATGCCATGGTTACTAAAAATAGAAATTTCTTTGAAATTCTTTCAAAATGCTACTCCTCCCAAAGTTTTGGTTCGATTTCAATATAACTTGGCACACAAGTAGACTACACTAAGAAACATAAATTTTTGATTTCAATGAACGGTGTTGCCATGGTTACTTAAAATAGAATTTTTTTTAAATTCTATGAAAATGCTACTACTCCTATAGTTTTGGTCTAATTTCAATATAACTTGGCACACAAGTAGACTACACTAAGATACATAATTCTCTGCATCGGTTTTTGCTTTGGTAATGACCATTTTTCTATTTATTACTGTTTTAAAGTTTCAAGTCGCAACCGTTACTTTTATCTTCCTTTGTTTTAAGTATAAACCAGTAGAGCTACAGCCTCGACAGAGACGTCTGGTTATAGCTATAAGCGGGGCAGTTCCGCGAACCTCACTACATCATATTTTAACTCAATTATTATAGTGATAAAGCAAATTAAAAACTGATTTTTTCATTGTGTTTAAAAAACTTAACAATTTATGACACAAACAAATTTTATGATAAATAAATGTTTTTTAAAGCAGCAACAGCTCAAACCGTCTGACTTCCGTTCGCAAGTAAACACAAACAAGCTAATTCAGAGAATTTATGTCCCCCACTTATGGAAAAAAGAGGAGTATGTGCAGTTTGGGGGTGTAGTGTCAGAACACCTCCCCCAATGAATTTGTAGAAATGAATATATACATGCATATTGTAGCAAATAAAAATGCTTATACATGTATTGATATAAAGATTCGATTGTCTATTCTTTACAATGTGTATAAAGGAATTTTTAATGTAGAATACATGTGTATAAATGCCTAGTATATAGGCCTAGATATGAGAAAAAGCATTTGAAAAAAAAAAAAAAACAGCACGGAACATCCGGTACTCGAACTCGGTACCTCATGCATTTGAAGCGAACGACATACCTCTTCACCTCTGAAGCGCTGCATCAGTTGCGAAGGAAATTATATGCACATACTCCAACATACCTTACCTTTATTTGATGGTACTAAGTTTACTACTGTCAACAGTTTACACAATGAATAGCGTATAATTTAGCTTTTATTAGGTCACCTGAGTAAACTCGGGTGACCTATTGCTATCCATTTTCGTCCGTCGTCGTGCGTCGTGCGTCGTCCGTCGTCCATCGAGTGTTAACATTTGAACGTTTTCAGCTTCTTCTCTGCAACCACTGAACCAATTTCAACCAAATTTGGCACAAAGCATCTATAGGTAAAGGGGAACAAAAATTGTGAATTTCATGATCCCTGCTGCCCTGGGGCCTGAGGAGTGGGACCAAAACCACTAAAATTAATGCAATCTTTAAAAATCTTCTTCTTTACTCCTGAACATCAAGCAGTCAAACTGTTTGCATGATTGTAATCAGCGATGAGTCCTCTACCAAAATTGTGAAATTCATGGCCCTGGGGTCAGGGGTACTAGTGCTAGGGCGGGGCTAAATAAGTAGGTAGTGAAAATGCATTATTTCTTTGAAAATCTTCTTCTCTGCTCCTGGTTATTAAATAAACCAACTAAGTACATAGTTATGATAAGCAAGAGTACCTCTACCAAAATTGTGAATTGTATGGCCCCAGGGTCAGGGGTTCTGGTGTTAGGGCGGGGCTCTATTGATTATATAGTGAAAATACAGGAATTCTTTGAAAATCTTCTTCTCTGCTCCTGGGTATTAAATAAACTAACTAAGTACATAATTATGATGAGCAAGAGTGCCTCTACCAAAATTGTGAATTTTGTGGCCCCAGGGTCAGGGGTTCTTGTTTTAGGGTGGGGCTCTAATGATTATATAGTGAAATGCATGAATTCTTTGAACATCTTATCCTGTGCTCCTGGTTAATATACTAATGATCTAATTACATATTTAAGGCCAGGATTTATTTTATTTTCAGTTTTACAAACCCTCCGCTCAAGGTTTTGAATTTTCAGAAAAAAATAAAAACATTTTTTTCTTTCCGATGTCAAATTTGAGTCGGGATCAAGATTTCAAATTTACGAACTCACACTTCCGGTTTTACGATGAAACGGCAGGTAAATAAAGCTAGATAGCTTGGTTTAACAAGTGTAAAATTTATTGATACGAGTGCCATTCAAAACGTTTCACCTGTTCAAAGGACAAATAAAATGCTGACGACTTTGTTGCACAATGACATGCTGGTGAGATAATTATGTATTCGTTTCAAAAGTATCCTGTCTGTAAATTATTTTCCTAAACCTAAACATAAAAAAAATGCTGGCCTTATAATGAAGAAAGGGGCCTCTTTCAAAATAGATAATTTCAGGGCCGCTGGGTCAGGGGTACCAGGAGGGTGCTTTGACTAAAAATAAATTAATGCTTTGAAATCTACCCTTTGCTAAGCAATGGTGCCTCCTTCAAAATTTGTGAATTTCATGGCTTTTAGATTAAAACACGAACCAAATACAATTGGTGGAAAGTTGTTACATGATACTCAGGTGACCTATAAGCCCGTGGGCCTCTTGTTAAACATTTCTACACTAAGGGATGTAATAAGAATATAAAGTTTTATTCTGTTTTATACGTAAGAACTCTTCATGTCCCTGTGCTAAAAATAGTGACATGTAATACAATCAATACTTATAAAACAAATGGGGCGGGGCACTTTGAGAGGGGTAAAAGAGGTCCTAGGGACTTTTGTATAAATTACATTGCAAAAGCTCAACATCCTCTTGAAATACAAGGGCTATTCATTAAATAGTGAGACTTTTTCAGTAAAATCAGATATAGCCTTTTATTCTTTTCTATTTTAGTAACATTCCTTCAAAATAATTCCCCTTTACTTAATAACATCTTTGAAGTCGTTTTATCAAGCTTTGGTACACGGCTCTGTACTTCGAAAGCGGTATACTTTTTAGACACTGACACGCAGCTGAACTTTATGGAGAACGAAAATGGAAACTACGTCCACATAGCATTTTTTTAATTAAGGGACTAAGAAAAGTCGCATGGGGATAAATCTAAAAACAAAGCGGGCGATTTAGCTGCTGTATTATATTTCTACAAGAGAAATCTTGTGTGTACTTTGTAGTGTGTGCTGGAACATTATAATGCAAGAGATTGATTCCCCCCCTCATTCAAGCTTTGGGTCTTCTGTTTTTGTAATGATTTTGTACCTCAGGTATTTTATTTTTCGCGTAAACATTTTTTTTAGTAACAATTTTGCCTATTTTTAATTGAATCTGAGCGAATACCTCGTTAGAATAGAAAAGGATTGCATACAAAACCTTCTTAGCTGTTTTGCCGCGTTTTGCAATGGTAGGTCGTTTTCATTGTTTGTCAGCCATATTTTTGTTTTCAGTTTTCCTTTCAGGTTCATAGAAATGTAGCCAAGTTTTATCTCCTGTAACAATTTCAGGTCGACGTATTTTATCCCATTTTCCGATAAATTTTAAAAGTTTTTGAGAATTGTGCAATAGCATCCTTTTAGCCTGTAATTTAAAATATGTGGGATCCACCTCGAAGATACTTTCCTGACTCCTAAACTATCTTTTAAAATCGTACAAAAGTTACCCGATGAAATGTTCAGCTTCTTGGCGATATGATTTGCGGTTACTCTGCCCTCTCTGTCGATAACACATTTACTACTGTGACTGATTTTTCATTGATAACTGATTTGATCCTTCCTGAATGTTTAATATTTTCATCTGCATCCCTACCAAGTTTGAAATGCTTTATCATCTGATAAACGGTTTTCATAGATACTAGAATTTTCATATAGTGACAAGAGTTGTTTGAAAATTTATTATTACGTTATATTTATTAGAAAACAATATTTGGTATACGACCTGATGTTCAAAATGACCTTTCGGGACTTTCGATCTGTTTTCATGTTAACAGTGTCCGCAGGGTGGGTCCGAAAAAGATACTCTCATTGAAAATCGCTTTGTAGAAAGTTTGTGACTAGGTGTCAAATCAATAGTATGGAAGACAATAAACATTTTATCATGTGTTTTCATTCAATCAGGTGTAAAATTTAAAAGGAGAACATGTAGTGTCATTATTTAATGAATAGTCCTCGTATTGCCCGAAAACGATATTGTTACACTCAAACAGAATGTATACATTTATGACCTTGAAGTTTGACCTTTTGACCTCAAAATCAATAGGGGTCTTCCTTAAGCCACAGGTGGCTGAAGTGGAAGTTGTTATGTAAAATTTCATTGTAAAATCTCAAAGGGTTCTCGAGATATCGTGCGGAAACGAAAGTGTTTAAACAGACAGAATTTGCGAATTTATGTCCTTGACCTTTGACCTTTTGACATCAAAATCAATAAGGGTCTTCTTTAGTCCATAGGGAGTTGCTATGCAAATGTTCATTGTAAAAGCTCAAAGGGTTCTCGAGATATCGTGTGGAAACGAAAGCGTTACAGACAGACAGAAAGACGGATGGACGGACGGACGGACGGACGGACAGACCCAAGTTAATATCCCCCACTTTTCAAGCGGGGGACAATATACCCGCTAATGTTGATTGAAACAGTGTATTCAGATCAGGGTGGCTTAATTTGTTTGTCTATAGTGGAGAGGATCAGGCTTATTTAAGGGCTCTTAGTAGAGTAGAGTTTAAGACCGTGTTGTCGTGGATGATGTAGGATGATGAGGAGGTCGAGAACTATTGTTTGAAATATAAAAGCCTAGGCTATATCAACACGGATTTTATCTTTCAAACAACGTTTCTCGACCTCGGGGGATATCCTGCAACATCCAGGAAAACACGGAATTTTTTTTTCTTAAGTAACCATGCATTTTTGCATTTTTAGGTCACTTGGGTCATTTGCTATACGTTTTTCTTTGTCATCGACCGTCTGTGGTCGTACATTGTTCCTTACATGTAAGATAGGAACATTTTCTATGATCGGAATAAGAGTATTGAGCTTCCAAAATTCTAGAATTTATAATCTCAAGGTCAGGAGTTCTGATGCTAGGGCGGGCCTTCGATGAATGCTTAGAGAAAGTGCATTATTTTAAAAAAAATCTCATCCATTGTGTTAAGCAAAAAAAAAATATCAAGAGGAAGAGTAACTCTTTTAAAATTGTGAATATCAAGGCCCATGAGTCAGGGGTCATAGTGTTAGGGTGGGACTTGAATGGCTATAATGTATTGTGAAAATGCATTATCTCATTTGCTGGTCTGGTCTGGTCTGGCGAGGACTAGTCTTACTATTGATTAAATGATTAAAATGCATTAATTCTTAAAAAAATGACTACTCTGGTCCTGATTTAAAAGAAAAAAAACATGTAGATATTTATGTAGAGGAAGGGTGCATCTCTCAAAATCGAGTTCCCTGGTTTAGCGGTTCCGTTTTATTATCTATTATATGATGATGAAACAAGAGTATCAGCAGTCTTGTTTAAAGTCTTCATTTCGTAAGTTTTATGGTCGATACAATGACTTTGTCAGCAAATCCAAATTACCATTGAGAAAAATGCTGACTGACGTTTATCATACTAATAGTTAGTCCATTATTTATACACTAAATTGACCATAGATTTTCCAATTATTTCCTAATCATGACAATGAACACACGGCGGGTGTGACCGGTCAGAAGTGGATGCTCACTCCTCCATAGCACCTGATCCACCTCTGATGTTTCTGAGGTCCGTGTTTACTCTGCTCCTATTTTGTATTGTTTTATGGACTTTAAGATTGAATACTGTTCGTTATCCCCATACCCTCCTCATACTAGTTATGTAGTGAAAATGCATTTTTACTTTGGAACCTGTTTTTTGGTCTGGTGAATCATGTAGATGAGATAAGTGCAAAGTTGTAATGATTAAAGGATTCTTTTTCAAATGATGAGTTTCATGTCCATTGACTTAGGGAGAACGATAAGATAGGCTCTAAAGATCATATAATGGAAATGAATCAATGATTTCAGTATCAATCATTTATGATGGGTAAAGTTGCCTTTTAACAAATTATGAAACATATCGCCCCTCGGTTGCAGGTTGTTATGGGGTTGGACACACTTGATTATCTAGTTGAAATGCATTGTTCTTTGTTATTCTGATCTGCCTTAGGGTATTATGTAATCAAAGTAAGCATGCTAAGTTTTAAGTTATGATGAGCAATTATGTCCATATTCAAAATTGTGAATATCATGGTCTCTTGTTTAAAACACGAACCAGAATCAAACGTTGGTAAGTTACTGCATGGCACTTAGGTTACCTATAATGCCGATTGCCATCTGTTGTAATTGTTTCATGTAACTTTCAGGAGTCTGAAGTGGAAAGCCCAAGATCATCAGAAACACAGTTGATAACTCGATGTTGTCGTGTGTATATGGAAGTTTTATATAAATTCTCCGATCATCTTAAACCAGAGAAAAGCACAAACGAAGGTATTTCTGTCACAAACACACAACTGCTAAAGTTTTAATTTTCTGATTAAAGTCTTATTTTCCAATCCATAAAATGGGTCTAATGATTCTGTCGGGATTCTTATGTATATTATAGAAAAAATACACAAGTGTGACGAATATTTGCCATGCAGATATACAAGTACAATGTATAAGCATTAAGATTTATTCAAACATTTATTTGTCTTAAAAACAACGTTGAAGACACAGATGGGGTTATCATTAGGATATATTTGCCAATCTTGAATTCCTCATCGGCACCAAGATCACGACCTATATTTACCAAAGACTTTATTCGGTAATGACCAATATTTGCCGACAAAATCAAACTTTGACGAAGATAATTAAAATATAATTATGTTCAAAACAGGGGGTTATCTGTGGACTTCAAAGCACTGAATATTTATCTAAATAACTTTTGTGTGGGAAAAAATATAAAACATTTAGCCTACAGTTCTTTTCCCAATGCTATAATGCTACATGTTTATGGCAAAAAAAGGGGGGGGGGTTAGAATGCATGGAAAAGGGAAAAATAAAAAGTTTTCCAAAAACAGGTCCTATAATTTTGTCAAATTTATTAAAAAATAATTGTTCGTTAAATGAAATTGAGTCTATGCATGTGTATTGCTTATAGGTTTTGGAAATTTCTTCATAAATATGCTAAAAAACCAGATGCCATATGATTGCTCATCACAGTGGGAAATCTTGCCAAACGTATCCGAACACAATATCGAAGCTGACATGAAAAGACTTGATAGATTAATTGAGGTTGGACAAAGACTGAAGAAAATGCAAGAAGTCGTTCATTCAAAATCGCAAAACATACAACATGAAAAAGAAATTGAGCATATAGCAGAGGATCTAAAAAAGGTACGAATATATCAATTTAAAAACTAGTGCTAATTGTAACGGGGACCGTTACAGATGTTCCCCAAACGCTCCCCAAATCCCTTTTGGTGCCATATTTCCTGTAAGCTTCATTAAATAAGACAAACTCTGCATTTGAGACTTTAACAACTTTTACCCAGAAGTGTACCAAGTTCAATCAAATTTTAGCATTGCACGCGTGCGCATGTGAATGCATGTGCATAATGATCATATCATCTAGTCTACACAATCTATATATTTCAATATACTAAATATTAAAGTATTTAATCAAAAAGTATTAAAAATACGCTCATTCAAGTGTATTTTTGAATGTACTCATTTCACGTGCATGTACGGGCATACATGAGCATGGTGACCATACCTTATTGTAGAAGTTCATTACATCTATCTATGTTCTAAATCCCACCCCGTTTGGTTGAAAACCAAGGAAGTTATAGCTGTTTTAAGTTTCAGCCAATCAGATTGCAGCCCAAGTACACGCACGTGTATGCATGTGCATGGTGACCATACCTTCTTGTAGAAGTCCATTATATCTATCTATGTTCCAAATCCCATCCTGTTTGGTCGAAAACCAAGTGAGTTATAGCTATTTAAAGTTTGAGCCAATCAGATTGCAGCGCACGTGCATGCACGTGTTTTTATGAAAATTGCTATATATCATGTTGTAGAATATCTTATTGCATGGCAAAGTTCAAAATTTCAAAGGATTTTGTCAAAAAACAAGAAAGATATTGAGACTTTAGTTTCAGCCAATCAGAGCCAAGCGCACGTGCATGCGCGTGAGATCTTGCTATTTTGACCATGTCATATTGTCTGTGCTACTAATATATCCTAATGTTATGAGTTTCAAAGCATTTCATCAAAAATGTAAAAGGTTACGCTTACATTCATTATATTGATCATTTCTGGTGTTGCACGTGCGCGCTCTTGCAAGCACGTGCGCGCAAAATGACCTTCGTTCCACAAATCTACATAACATGTCTACTGACCCTAAAAACATTTCACCTTAGTCGGATGTGTAGTTTACGAGATCATTCGCGGACAAAAAAGTGCCCAGGAAGAAGAAAAATAATAATAATAAGAAACAGAGTAAAAACAATATGTTCCCCAACTTCGTTTGGGGAACATAACAAGTATAAATTGAAATTAAATCAGGCTCAGCATTATTGTTCTTCCTGCCCGATTGTCTGTATAAAATCAACACCAAACTATTTTTGTACAGTTTTCAAACGATTTCATAGCATATCGTCAAACACCCTAACTCCATCATTACCATAGCGTCGTCACACTCGGGAAACTCCGTTCTATGTGTTAACAAATGTGATTATTACGTCATTTTTTGCATACTGAGTATGCAAAATGAAATACTGAGATATTATATTTGTCAATTTCAAGAATGCATAAAAATGTTCTTGCGTTTATCCATGGGTATCTCCAACATGTGCGTCAACAAACTAATTTGCAAATGGCAACCATGTAATGAAGGTGTATGCTAAAGATTTAATATGACATACTATTTTAAATATGGCTAAAATATTTTATGTTGTCGGTCTACATTTGTATTAATGCATAACACGTTGGAGGCTACAACGATGATATAACGTACCAAATCTGGTCGCCCGCGTGGCGCAGTGGTTAGAGCGTCTGCTCTAGAGTCGCGAAGTAAGGAGTCAATCCTTACGTCGCGGGTTCGAATCCCACTGTGGGACGTGGTGACCTGTCTTTCGCATAAGACCGTATAAACCGATGCCCCGTGTCGCAGTAGGTGTTGGCACGAAAAAGATCCCTCCCTGCTGAAAGGCTCTGAGTGCCGAGCATAGGACAAAATTTGTAGCCCTCAACCGGCAAGTGGTGGCGTCTCCATATGAGTGAAAAAGTCTCGAGAGGGACGTACAACATACAACCAATCAATCAATTATACCAAAGCCGTTATATTAACGTTATTCTTCCTTTATACCTTTACTGTCATTTCTCTATATAAATTTGATACCCTCAAACTGCCTACATCTCTGTGAAGAGACTATTTTCCTCATCTGGGACTCTTCCCTCATGGATATTTAATTACATTTTTAAGCAATGGAAATGAAAAGTGGGCAAGAACTCTCTTACTGTGACGCATCAATGTTACTATGAAGTCTAAGGATTTTGACATGCAATGTCAAAAATCATATTTGATTTCTAGCAAAATGCTACAAAATATATCAGTAAAATCATTTATATTTAAGAAATAATTTTGTCATAGGTAACGATGCATAAGTTATCTTACATGTACCATCTTTGGAACCACATGCGTTTGTGAATATTTCGAATGCCTTAATATCTTTAAAAAATGTTTAAAATGAATATACGGTTTAATAAATTGCCTTTGATTGTTTTTAGTATAATAAAACAGTTATTGAATGGGAACTCAGGAAATAGGGAGGGAACCAAAAATTTGCCATTTTCCCCAATAACTGTAAGCTATTGCTGATATATATGTAGCCTAAATAAAACAAAAAATTAACCCTGTTTTATGTAGATTTATTTAAATATAAACAAAAAAAGGGTCAATATTCTTCTTTTGGCGCCTCAGTACATTTCAAATGACGTTTTTTGCACTGAAATGTATGTCTTTTTCTAGCTTCAGTATCTGTAGCGTTATGGTTTTATGTATTTTTGACCATAATGCTACAGATCCCGTAATGCAAAAAAACGTGCAATTTACGGAGCAATTTATTTTGTGCACTTTTAGGGAGAATTTATCAACTTTCCAGCATCGGTAAAATAACTACTTTTCACTCCCTAATTCTTGTCATATTATTCAACTACTCTGTATATTTTATCCAACAGCATGTACATGTACCTACCCTTTATACGTGTAGTCGTCTCTACAAGTGATTAATTCGCTTGATGAAATTTATATGTTAGATTGCTGAATATTCACTTCAAGCAAGTTTATTGCCTGAAACTATAAATGGTTGGGAGGTGAATAAGATACACATATATTTGCTACAGAATGCGTCTATAATTAGGGAGTAAAAGGTAGTTAATTGACCACTGCAAGAAAGTGGAGAAATTCTCCCTAAAAGGGTGCAAAAAATACTGCGCCGTAAATTGTACCTTTTTTGCCTAACGAGATCTGTAGCGTTTGGCCCAAGACAAATAAATATAATATAATATAAAAACATAACGCTACAGATCTGCAGCTAGTCTTTTTTTCAAAAATAACATATTTGACATTTTCCCTCTAAATGAATCAAGCGACAAAGTATGATATCATTTCTCTTAAAAAAGACACGTTAAAATTGTAACAAAAAAATCAAATTGATTTGCATATTATTTTACCTTTGTGCACTCATAAAATGTAATTTTTTCGGGCTTTTAAAATAAAACAAGCAAAAATTCGAATTTTTTTGTTTTAAGTCTGAAACTTTTGCTGAATTTATGCAGATTGAGCAAATATATCTGATATATTCAGAAAAGAAAATCAAAGGTGAGGGTCTACGATGAATATTTTTAGTTTAAAAACTGTTTAAAAACTTTTAAGTTTATTATAAAATTGCCTTAATTTTTTCCCGGACTTATCGAATATATTGACTTTATTTGTCAAAATTTATTGATAGAATTCATAGAAGTATTTCGATATTTTAGAACCAGCATTACACATTTCAATGCCCAAAATTTGCATCATCAGCAGCAAGTATCTAAAAAATGGAATCTAAACTGATCATATTTTAGATTAGATACTATAAAACGAATATTCTTCATTTGTGCTATTTTTCTTTCAAAGACAAATTATATATTTTATGTTCAAGATTCACAATCAACTACAAATACAATATTTTATTGTCAAAAAAAAACTGTCAATGAAACAGTATAATAAGATAAATCAAACTAGTCCATTCTGATCGTTAAAAAAACTTGGAGCTAAGAAGCACGTTTGTACTGCAGCCGTTTATCTGTAACGATACAAATCAACGGGTTTGTTATTATTCGAAACATATCATAAAGAGGTTAATCGCATGTTAATGAAGACGACGAAGAGGTTCAAATTCACAATAGTTTTAAATAGAAATCATAGAGTACGAGATTGTTCAAGAAATTTATTTTTACTCAACCTTAAGACATCTATGATACACACTATATATATATATATATATATATATATATATATATATATATATATATATATATATATATATATATATATATATATATATATATATATATATATATATAAGAAAAAATGACAAGGCAACAATGTTAGTAAAACGTAAGCGCTTTCTTCATTATTTCTTCAGACGTTTTACATTTCAAAACATTTCAAAAATGTGACGTAATAACGTTACCTGTCAGGTAACGTTATTACGTCACATTTTTGAAATGTAAAACGTCTGAAGAAATAATGAAGAAAGCGCTTACGTTTTACTAACATTGTTGCCTTGTCATTTTTTCTTATATTAATTACCGGACACAGTGATATTTCTTTTCATTTTTGGATATATATATATATATATATATATATATATATATATATATATATATATATATATATATATATATATATATATATATATATATATATATATATATATATATATATATATATATATATATATATATATATATATAATCCAAAAGTTTGAAAAAAAATCCACACAAGTATTTAAATAGTAAAAAATAACAGGACGCCGATTAAAACGGTTTCAATTGTATCATCGTGAGTTTTGACATATTGCTATAGATACAAACATTTCAAATTATATTGCGACGTCATGTAACGTAAAAAGTGTTCAGCTTTAGTACAGTTCATTATGTCATTATATTACGTTATTACGTTAAAAATTGGACAAATAATGCGGGAAAATTGTAAATTAATTGTCTATTATGACAGGGCATTTAGCTTTGGTTTAAACAATGAAAACATTTTATTTCATTGTTTAAACCAAAGCTAAATGCCCTATCATAATAGACAATTTACAATTTTCCCGCATTATTTGTCTAATTGTTAACGTTATAACGTAACATAATGACGTCACAATGAACTGTACTAAAGCGCAACACTTTTGACGTTACATGACGTCATAATATACTTTGAAATGTTTGTATCTATAGCAATATGTCAAAACTCCTGATGATACAATTGAAACCGGTAGAGTTTTAATCGGCGTTCTGTTATTTTTTATATATATATATATATATATATATATATATATATATATATATATATATATATATATATATATATATATATATATATATATATATATATATATATATATCAAACTCGATCCTGAACAAACCTGTGCTAGGTGTTTACGAAAGCTTTAAATTGCGTACCTGTCAGTGATTTCTTTTGATATTCATGAAAATCAAAGGACCAAAACTTCAACATGCAGCTTCGTATGCTGTGTATATCTATTACCTGACAATTTAAAATAATGACAAATAATAAAGATTATATTGAATGATAAAATTTAACTTAAAGGCCTTTGATAAACCTAATTGAGTATTGTCCTTTAAGAAAGAAGAAGGACAAAACAGTTTACTTGGGGGGATTGTATTTACCACGTTGATATTGTAGAGGGGCCAGATGACGGAGCTGGTTTTCACAAGGCGTAATATACACTGCCGTGATACACATTCTTTTAAGTAGCATTATATATACCCATTACCTGTATTTTCTGTTTATATAACTAAAACAATATTTATGTTTATTGCTTTGTGTAGCAAACAGGAAAGATTTAAGAGAACTATGTTAAGGAAGGTCAGAGTTCACATTCCTTTTACATCGTATTGGAAGTTGAATTGTGACGTCATTGAAATTTAACAAGCCACAAACATTAATTAACAACATGATCACGCGTAAATAACAAGTTAAATTCATTTATTATATCGATTATTTATAAAATCTTCTAAAATTGCAGTACTTAATAACAATAAAATCGAGTAATAGAAGAAAGCCTTTTGTCAAATATGACGTCATCAGCATTGACATGACGCAACACAGTTGATCCAGAGGACTAGAATCACCGGTTTATAATTACAGGAATGCTTAAATAAATATGATACCATTGCTAATTTTCAAGCCTAATCATTAAAACTAAAAGAAAATAATTTATTAAATACAATTTGTATAGAATATGAATTTATCTTGTAACAATGAAGTTGCATAGGGATAAGGAATGTAGAGAATATCGCTAAAACGATGAGCGTATTCGTAATTAACATCAAAAGTGCAAGGGCATAGACTATTTTGTTTGAGCTGAAATTTAGAATATTTAATGGTTATATTGTGTATATTTTGAAAAGTGCTGGGACCTGATCCTGGTGTGCATAATATTATTTTTATTTATAACAGAATTCAAGCGAAGTTGAAATTTTTTAGCTATTATAAGCATTTTCGGCAAAATTTTAAGCAATTCGCAAAAAGCACTGACTAGCTCCGAGCACTTTTATGGTCGAACAAATAAACCATTTTTAATGTGTATCAATTTCTTTTCTTGAAAAATAAGCGCTTGCCCTTGCACTATCTACATTTCCTACATTCTGCTTAACAATTCTATTTTTATATAATTCACGTGACACACAGCGGATACGTACGATATAACTGGTAATAACTACGGCCCAGTCCTATCCATTATTGATGGCTATATTACATTTTCTTCCAGTATTCAGTTGCTTTGTTACAATATTTAAAAAGAAATACTGTAAAACGAGAATATTTGGCGCACTACTAATTTTAGCGCCTTTGGCGCAAGAGCCCCTGAGCGCTAAAATTTATTGTGCGCTAAAGGATTTCTAAATATCATTTTTGTGTGTGTTCAAAGCTTTTACATAAGTACATGTAAACCGGAACACGCGATTACGTAATGTCGAAGGGCCGTTGAATTTTATATACACACTAGCATTGTACATGGTAGGATCGAACGAGAAATTCCTGCCAAATTATAATTTAATTAAACTATTGTACCCCAGTAGTTGTTACACGATTATTATGTTCCCCAAACGAAGTTTGGGAACATATTGTTTTTACTTTTTCTGAATCTTTTCTTTGTTCTCCGGTACTTTTTTGTCCGCGAGTGTTCTCGTAAACTACTCATCCGATCTAGGTGAAACCTTTTTAGGGTCACTAGGTATGTTATGTAGATGTGCGGAACGAAGGTCATTTTGCGCGCACGTGCGTGCAGGTGCGCGCACGTGTAACACGTGAAATGACCAATATAATAGACTTAGCCGTAACTTTTTAAATATTGGATGAAATGCTTTGAAACTCATAATATAAGGATATAATAGTAGTATAGACATGATGACATGGTCAAAATAGCAAGATCTCACGCGCATGCAGGTGCCCTTCGCTGCGATTGGCTGAAACTTAAAGTCTAAATATCTATTTTGTTTTCTGACAAAATCCTTTGAAATTTTGAACATAGTCTTACATTATGAAGATCTACAGCATGATATATAAGAATAATCATGAACTCACGCACATGCACGTGTGCTGCAATCTGATTGGCTAAAACTTTAAATGCCTACAACTTTCTTGGTTCTCAATAATACAGGGTGAAATTTCAAATATGAATAGATATAATGATTGCCTACATTATACTACTATCAAAAGTAAATACATGGACGTGCATGCACATGCGACCGCACACAATGTATTAAAAGACAGTATACTTGAGTGTTTGATGTTCATGCAGAATTAAGAACTTCTAAATGTCAAGACATGTAACATACTGAAGCATGCAGATCTTTTTACCCTTGACCTTGAAACTTAGGTCAAGGTCACTGGTAACCTGAATAAAATGTTGATATTAACTATTAACCAAAATCACCTTGACCTATGAACTTGAAATCGACCTTAACCTTTGTCCTTGACCCAAGGGTAAAAAGAAAGATGAAGTACATGTACATGTATCTAGAAACACCTTTCAGAGTTTATTTCGGTTGACAGGTTAGAAGTTAAAGAGGTGGTGGTTTTTAATGACCTTGACCTTTCATCCAAATGTCACAATCAATCTTAAGTTCTTGGAATAAGATACAAGATTCAACTCCAACGTTAAATAGGTTAAGAATAACCCCCCCCCCCACACACACACACACAAACAAATCAAATTAATGGCAACGTAGAGAATCACTGTTAAACTCAAATAACACCTCGGACCCAAATAAAATTTCAGGAAAACTGCAGAAAAGAGCTCGAGGAAAGTGTATTAAAATATTTCATTTGAGTTTCCAAAGTATATAGAAATTATTAATTTATACAGAAAAAATTACAAATTCTGTCGTGTTTAAAATTAAAGTGCAGATGACTAAAGTTGGCATATAAGCCTTTTATAGCCTATTTATTCAGATGTCGTTAATAGCATTCGATTCTACTGATTTGAAATAATATTTTAATACCAAGCATCCTTTGTTTAATTTACCTTTGAAATTTATTTGAATTTTTTTTAGAATTACGCAATCCCCAGAAATAGAAAAAATGGAAAAAATGAATAGTTCCGGTCAAAAAACCTTTATATATTTATTTACAAAGTATATAAAATTTTCCAGGCACAGGTATCAGAGTTGTCAAAATGGCCTGAGAGGAAATATTTAAAAAATTCTGAACAGAAAAGGAAAATCCCTTTTCCATGTATGGAACTACTATTGAATAAGTTCATTTTGATTGGTTAGGATTGACGTGATACCCTTAGTCGACTTTAACCCTGCCTTGTCGTCGGAATAAAACCAACTTTGAGCCCGAGGTTAAAATAAGTAGAGAAATAAAATGTGAATCGATATATTAAAAATATGACATATGCTTGAAAAATGGTAAATTTATATATGTATTTTTTTCTTTGATTCGCGGGATAGAAAGATATGTTAATCGCTTAATCATCATGCCATAATCATCTTGCATATGCATGTACATGTACGTGTGCGCGCATGCAAAACGTTAAACAATATATCGTTGATAGTTGATATCATTGTAACTTTTATATTCTTAAATGAAATCTTGGGATACTTAGCATATTTATAAAAGGTCTTAGAGGAATAAGGCACGATAAGGGACATGGGGAGCGTTTGGGGAACATCTGTAACGGTCCCCGTTACAATTAGCCCTAGTTATCATTAGCACTTTCAAAGTTTGGTTTCTCGGCGTGTCAATCATCTATCGCCTCGAGGTAAACAATGCAATCAAGCATGGCGATTGAGCTTGCACAATGATTAGGATTACCGTTTTATCGAAATAAATTTCTCTCGATGCATGCATTGTTTTAATATGATTTTAAATGAGTAAATACATGTATTCAATTTCTTTTCATAGAAAATAGAAATAAAATTAATATTTAACATTGTGCCACGTCCATGCGATAGCAGCAGGTGCCGGGGTAAAGTTAACGAAGGTTTACTGATATACGGGAGTACTAATGTGTTTCCGTGCTTGACTAACCAAAAGGTCAAATACAGATGTGGATAAAAAAAATATCAAATTAAAATTTTATATATTTTACTGACAAGTGCAAGCGCTAAAATTTATTTGCGCTAATGCATTCCCACTTGCGTTTGCGCTAAAATATGTATGCGCCAAATTTTCTCGTTTTACAGTAATACATATTAAAACGGTGCAAAGGGCACATTTTCCATATCGGTCCTTAACATAGATGAGAAACGTGGAGCATTGTCCGCGTATGGTGAAAGAGTTTGGGTACATGTACTTACGGAAATACGATGGGCATTTCAAAAGTTCTGACAACTGGTTAATAACAAATTAACCGTTTTACGGAAAATATTGAGATTGATATCACTGGAAAGATTAAAAAAATACGCAAAGATTATGACGTCACTTTATAATTTTTATGACGTAATAACTCCGAAAATGACGTCACATTATACATGTAGACTGATTAGCATACTGACCGTAAAAATGACGTAACAAAAAGAACAATTTGATTAAATTAAAATTTTCAAGACAACTTTTGCTCATTACTCGGACGTAAGCTAACGGAAGCAAATACAAGTTGGTGGAATGATAACATAGACAATAAACTATCATATGGTGTTTTATTTCAGAGATGGTTTTAGCGAGTGTCAAACTTAGCATGTTTTTGTCGAATCTCGCTGAAACTATTGCGTAAAAAATACCTAACTGTGAGGAAAAAAAACAAAGTTGACAATCAAAGAGAAATAGACGATCGCATGAAAATTTGATGGCATAAATTCGTCATGTCTTTCAACCATATTTGTTGGATCGATTAAGAATCAAACGAAGTTAAGTTTAGTGTGCCAGACATTTTCTCGTAAAATCAAAATGGCGGCAGCGCAGTTATATCCCCACCGTACCTCCACATATTCGCAAATTTTAATGCATGGAAAATAAATAACATTTTACATGTCTGTGTAACTTATATTTATTTATGGATTCAAAAGTCAAAAGCAGTAGTGAGTTTTGGGGCGCCGAAGTTGAATTAAAATGAAAAAATACGCACAGAATCAAGTCAGAGGCAAGATTTAGTACATTTCATTCGTAAACAGTAAGAGTCCTATTATTCAAAATATATTGGATGAAAACTGCATTAAAATACTTCAGTTTAATACAGGACAAGTTTAATTTCAAACAATGAAGAGCTATATGAAAGACCGAATCATGTAAATAAAAATCAGTCACGTGACACGGAACAGTGTGGTCGCTTTTTTCTGTTCTTGTGTTTTCCTGACAATTTTTGCCAAAATATCTATTTCTACACACTTAAAAACTGTTGGAAGTGGCGTAGGAAAGTTTTTGGCCTGTGTATATATTTTCATTTCATTTGGATTTGGATATTATGTTTGTTTTTTGTGATCTTTTTTGTGAATTATCTGATATCTTGGTGAACACTCTTCACCCCTGATCGCTTGTATTACACAGTGAGGTTTAAACTCCGTCATGGGTGATCGGGCAGAGGAACGTACGATCAAACCGCTATATTTAAAAGACCCAGAAATTCAATGCTCTGAAAATAACGGACTTCGATTCAATAGACTGTATTAGGAAAGTGATTGGAAATTCCTTACATTGTCTACAACTTGACCGGAATCTGTGGAGAGTTTACCTCAGTGATAGTGCCAGTAGAGAAAAGCTCTTAACAGAGGGAATACACATTCAAAACATTTCTATTTCTTTCTTTGACACAAATCCTTACTCGTCAGGTAGCCATAGTACCACAGAGAAAACTTTGAAAATCAGATTGTGTGGCCTTCCCCTATCTGATTCTGTAGACGATTCTGCTGTTCACGAATTACTAGAAAAACTCGAAGTCAAGCGTAAAAGTAACATTCTCTATGAGAAAATTCGCCACCCGGTTACAAATAGGATGACAAGTGTACTAAACGGGAATCGGTTTATTTACATAGAGCCTTTACCCGAAGAAAAGTATCTTCCCAGGATCAACTACCGTGCGGGCCTGCGCTGTCAGATATTCCATTACAACCAGCCTAAATCACAGAGGAAACTCACATGTAATAAATGCTGGGCCACAGATCATACCAGGAGGTACTGTAATAACGCTCCACGTTGTAAAGTGTGTAAACAGGAAGGGCACCAGTCAGGGGATGAAAAGTGTACGTGTTATTAAGTCCAAGAAAACGTAATTGCCTTAACGGCGAAGACGACGTGCTATCTAATTTTTTCCCCTGTGAAATAAATATTTATGGGATATCCCACAAATCAGCGGAACACGCCTTCCAGTACACAAAGGCCGTGAGATGTGGCGATCTCGAGTCAGCCAAACTGGTCCAGGAGGCCAGAGATGCCCTGTCTGCCAAAAGGTTTGGCGACAAGGTCAAACCCAACGATCAATGGTTCGAGACCAGGGAAGCGGTTATGACAGAAATAATCGAAAATAAATGCGTGCAAGTCCAAATGTTTCGGGAAAATTTAAGATCGGTAAAGAAGGACATTATATTCGCCGAATCAACCTACAGCGACATATGGGGCACTAGTTTGGATAAAAAGGGTACGGAGAACACCAAAATTGATTCATGGTCTGGAAAAAACCTACTTCGGAAAATTATCAGTAAAATCGGCAAAAAAATACGGAAACGAAAAAAAAGTGATCAGTGGAGCAAACAAAAACAAAAAGTTAACACCAAACAAATGGACATTGCACAGATGTTACATGCTTTAAGGAATCAACAGGATTCCGAATCCATGTCAGGTTTTGATGAATCATCGGACTCTGATTCAGACGACCCGTCTAAGAAGGACAAATAACTCAAAACTGTGTAATGCTCGAACGTCACAGGACTTTGATTCTCGATCAGCTGACTGGAATGAAATGTTACGGTATTTTTTTCTATATCAAATATATGCATTTTAAGATTAATTCGTATGAAAAAGTTAGAATTTATCTCAGTTAATGTAAGGGGTTTAAATACCCCCGAAAAAAGACAAAATATTTTTACATGGATGAAAGAATGTAACATAGATATCATTTTGTTGCAAGAAACACATTTTTTTGGAAAAAAATGAATCTGTATATAATTTAAACTGGAGAGGTAAAAACATTTCATGCATATAGCGACTCTGCATTCAGTAGAGGCGTGTTTGTTTTATTTAACGAAAAAATAGATGTAAACATAATAAATGCCAAAAAGTCTATTGATGGTAGGAAAATTCTGATAAATCTTGAAGTGGGGGGGGGGGGGTAATATTTTTACAATACATGTAGTAAATATATATGCACCTAATGAAATTAAGAAGAGGTGTGAATTTTTCAAGAAACTTAAGACCTTTATTTCAAAAAGTTGTGTCAATGAAAATATTATACTATGTGGAGACTTTACTTGCCAGATAAACAATGTTAATAATGTAGATAAAAGTGTAAATTTAAAAGATATGATAAGGCATTATAACATGGATGATATTTGGAAAAAAACAAAATCCAGGTATGTCAGGTTTCACTTGGTGTGATGCAAAAAATGATCCTAAAAGTCGAATAGATTATGTTTTTATAAATGATTCTTTTTATTATAGCATAGCAGATATCAAGGTAAGAAAAATTCCAGGCACCCATTCAAACGGGAGTCGAATGATTGACCATAGATACTTAAAATTTAGCTTTGATATCGATAAAACGAAAAAAGGTCACGGATATTGGAAACTTATCGTTTCCTATCTCGATAATGAAAAATATAAAGAAAAGTATTTTCATTATTCATAGTATAGATTCCTCTTTAAGTCCTATAATGACATGGGAGTAATTAAAAGAAAGGTTAAAAATTTTTCTATTTATTTCGCAAAAAATAAACAAAAATCAATTAAACAAAAGATAAGAGCAATAGAACGCGAAATAGAAGATATGGAGGAAGGAAACGTAGAAAATTTTTAGTACAAAAGACTAAAAACTTTAGAAGCGGAACTTGACTATATTTACGACAAAAAATCTAAAGGTGCGCAGATAAGATCTAAAATTAAATGGATAAAGGAGAAGAGAAAAATTCATTTTTGTTATTAAGAAAAGCGCAATCAATCATCAAACGTAATTAAAGAAATAAAAACAAGAAGGAAACAAAATCAGTAAAACTAATGCCATTTTAGTTTAAATGCATTCTTTCTATAGCGATCTATATACGAGTAAAGACATTTCAAACGTAAAAATAGAAAAATATTTATATAAGATAGACGATATTCCTAAATTAAATGAAGAAGATAAGATACTGATAGAAAAATTTCCAACATATGAAGAGTGTAAGGAAGCTGTTGATAGCATGAGAAAAGAAAAATCACCTGGACTAGATGGCCTTCCTAGTGAATTTTATCAATGTTTTGGGGAAAAATTTGGGCCCTTCTTTTATAAAGCACTTAATGATATTTTTGATAAAGGTGAATTGTCTTACAAACAGAAACTTTCTATTATATCACTGATTCACAAAAAGGGTGAAAAAGATAATTTAAAAAACTATAGACCGATAAGTTCAACAAACACAGATTATAAAATCATTGCCTTTGTCTTTGCAAAAAGATTACAAAATATACTTTATAAGTTGATTAACGAAAATCAAACTGCATACATAAAAGGGAGATATATTGCTGAAAATGCTAGATTAGTACTTGACGGTTTTGAATACTGTGAAAGAGAAAATGCAGATGGTATTTTACTTTTCTTAGACTTTGAAAAAGCCTTTGACTCGGTTGAATGGAATTTTCATTTCCAAGTGTTACAAAAATTTAATATTTGCAATAATTTTATAAAGTGGGCAAAATTTTATATACAAATTCAATGTTTAAAATGAAAAACAACGGCTGGCCTTCTAAAACCAGCGAAATGATACGAGGAATTAAGCAAGGCTGTCTTATTTCCGCTCTCTTGTACCTATTCATCGCAGAAATTTTAGCTATTAAAATAAAATGTGATACTGATATAAAAGACATTACAATTAATAATCATGAAATTAAAAACATCCAACATGCGAACGATTTGACTGTAGCTTTAGAAGACGAAATATCAATGAAGCGAACTCTGGATAAATTACAATAATTTTGTGAACATGCAGGAATAAAAGTAAACACGCATAAGACAGAATGCATTCTACTAGGGGAACTAAAAAATTTATATAATGAACTCTAGGGTACAAAAATTACGAATAAAGCAGTAAGATGCTTGGGAATATTCATTGGGCATGATAAAGAAGAATGTTACACTAAAAACTGGATGAAAATATATCACGATATTGCTATATCTAAACTTACATATGTTGCCTCAATACTTAGTCTTCCTGATATTGCTTTCACAAAAAAATTGCAACGTCTAATTTATAACTTCTTTTGGATAAAAATGAACGAACTAAAAGAAACACGCTTATAGGTATTTTGTACAACATTGTTGATGGCTATTGTAAAAAATCAAATTTTGATGTTCTTTATGTGTTTTTCTGATAGAAAAATAGAAAATATTGAAAAAATAAAGAAATTACCTGAATTTTATCAACAAATATTTTGTTGCTTTTATGAATGTAAGCCCTGTTCTTTGAACAAATTGTCTTCCGATAATGCTCTTCGACAGCCTATATGGAACAATTGTAACTTCGTTTATAGGGGAAATACATTGTTTTTTAAAAACTGGACAGCCAGTGGGATTTTACATGTTAACGACTTAGTTGACGATGATGGTAATTTTAAATCATTGTTAGATTATTCTAATTGTATAAAAACAAGTCAAACTGGTTGTGTGAATTTAAAATTCTTACTTCTGTTTTCAAACCTTTGCTACTAAAGTATGATTTTTCAAATTGTAAGTTTGTTAACATAAGATACAGAAATTATTTTCTTTTCTACACAGGATATGTTAATATCATAGATCAAAGATGTAACTTTTTCTATGACAATCCTGTACACAGAAAATTTTGTGAAGCATGTTCTCAAATAGTTTTAAGCAAAGAATTCAGTGTTGAACCCTCAGAATGGAAAAATATATATCAATTTAAATTATATGACATACCCGATAAACAACTTACAGAATCAACTATAAACTTTTAAACAATATTCTTTGTAATAACTTCTATCTCAGTAAATGGAAAAAAAAAAAAACGAGTAGTCATTGTAAATTATGCCACGTGAATGAAACTTCAAAACATCTCTTTTTTGAATGTAGAAATGTTATTGAAAAATGGAACAGATGTAGTTTGTACCTGAAAAAAGATATCAAATGGAAACATGTAATAATTGGATTTAGCTCTGAGCGCAGTAGAAAAATTGTATCACTCAACGTTCTCATCTCTTATGTTGCCTATAGAATTTATAAATATCAAATGTAATATAAGATATAAGATAAATTCCTTAGATGAAACTAGTTATAACATCTTTAATCACGTTAAATCTTCAATTTTTTTTTCTATGCTTCCATTCTGAAAAATCTGAAATCACTTGGCTACAAACGTTTTAAAAATTTTGCATAAAATTGTCTGAAGGTAATATTGTCATATTGTTTGTAATGTTATTTGTCTGTTATATATATTTCACTGTTTGTTTGTATGAAGAAATGAAAATAAATAAATATGAAAAAAATAAAAATCTTAAATATATGTTTTTAGGTCACCTAAGTAAACTCAGGTGACCTATTGTTATCTGTTTTTGTCCATCGTCGTCCGTCGTCTGTCGTTCGTCGTCTGTCATGCGTCGTGCGTCGTGCGTTAACATTTAAACATTGTGTAATTGGGGTGTGGCAAAAACCACTAAAATTAGTGGAATCTTTAAAAATATTCTTCTTTACTCACGAACATCAAGGAGTCAAACTATTGGTATGATTGTAATCAGCATTGAGCCCTCTACAAAAATTGTGAAATTCATGGCTCCAGGGTGTTAGGGCGGGGCTGTATTGATTATATATTGAAAATGCATTTATTCTTTGAAAATCTTCTTCTCTGCTTCTGAGTATCAAATAAACTAACTAAGCACATAGTTATGATGGGCAAGAATGCCTTTTTCAAAATTGTGAATTTCATGGCCCCAGGGTCAGGGGTTCTGGTGTTAGGGCTGTGCTCTATTGATTATATAGTGAAATTGCATTTATTCTTTGAAAATCTTCTCATCTGCTTCTGGGTATTATTTAACCTAACTAAGTACACAGTTATGATGAACAAGAGTGCCTCTTCCAGATTTGTGAATTTTATGGCCCCAGGGTCAGGGGTTCTGGTGTTAGGGTGGGGCTCTATGGATTATATAGTGAAAATACATTTATTCTTTGAAAACTGTCTTCTCTGCTTCTTGGTATTAAATGAACTAACTAAGTACATAGTTATGATGAGCAAGAGTGCCTCTTCTAAAGTTGGGAATTTTATGGCCCCAGGGTAAGGGGTTCTTGTGTAAGGGCGGAGCTGTATTGATTATATAGTAAAAATACATTAATTCTTTGAAATTATTTTCCTTTGCTTCTGGGTTTTATGCCAATGATTCAAGTATATATATTGATGTTGAAGAAAGGTCCATTTATTTAGCAAAGTGGTTTTTTATGCCCCCTACATCAGAGGGGGGGGGGTTATATGGTCTGAAAATAAATTAATGCTTTGAAATCTGCCCTTTGGTATTAATCAAATTGATAAAATTTGAAAAAAAAATTGAAATATGAGGTCAGTGGTTCCTCTGGGGTGAGGTGCACAACTGGGTTTAAAGTGGAAGTGCATTTTCTCTTTGTTACTCTGCTCTACCTCTGGGTATTAACTAAAAAGAGTAAGCATACTAAGTTAATAATTATGATGAGCAAATGTTGCCTTTTTCAAAATTGTGAATTGTGAATTTCATGGCCTCTGGTTTAAAACACAAACCAAATTTAATTGTTTGAAAGTTGTTACACAATTCTCAGGTGACCTATAAGGCCCGTGGGCCTCTTGTTTTTACAACTTTTTACATTTTCTTCTTCTTTTCAAGAACACCGGTTACGGTAGCCTAGTGGTAGAGCGTTCGCTTCGTGATCGGGAGGCCCGGGTTCGATTCTCGATCGCGGCGCCGCGTCATACCTAAGACGTAAACATAGGTAGTGACTGTTCCTTCGCCAAGCGCTCGGCACTAGAGATGAAAGTCACGGGTCTTTCGGATATGACCTTAAAAACGTAGGTCCCGTGTCACGGTAGGCGTTGGCATGATAAAGAACCCTCACTGCTCAATGGCCCTGAGTGCCGAGTATAGGTCTAAATTTGAAGCCCTTCACCGGCATCGGTGACGTCTCCATATGAGTGAAAAATTCTCAAGAGGGACGTTAAACAATATACAATCAATCAATCAATCTTTTCAAGAACCACTTGGCCAATTTCAACCAAACTTGCCACAAAGTATCTTTGGGTAGAAGAAATCAAGTTTGTTCAAATGAGGGGCCACGCCCTTTTCCAAGGGGAGATAATTATTAATTAGAGAAAACTTAATGGCATTTTTAAAAAATCTTCTCAAAAACCACAGGGCCAGGAAATATAAAACTCGTGTGGATCATCCTTAGGTAGTGTGGATTCAAGTTTGTTCAAATCATGACCTCAGGGGAAAGGTGAGGCCGAAATGGCCGATCAAAGTTTTACATAGGGATATATAGGAAAAATGCTTAAAAATCGTCTTCTCAAGAACCACTGGGCCAGGAAAGATGAAACTCGTGTGGAATCATCCTCAGGTAGTGTAGATTCAAGTTTATTTAAACCATGACCCCAAGGGGTAGGGTTGGGCCAAAATGACCGATCAAAGTTTAACATAGGAATACTGCATGAAAAATCTTTAAAAATCTCCTTCTCAAGAACCAATGGGCTAGGAAAGATGAAACTCATGTGGAATCATCCTCAGGTGGTGTAGATTCAAGTTTGGTCACATAAAGACCCCCAGGGGTAGGGTGGAACCAAAATGGCCGATTGAAGTTTTACAAAGTAATATATAGGAAAAAATCTTTTTTTTCAAGAACAATTGAGACAGGAAAGTTGAAACTCATGTGGAATCATCCTCAGGTAGTGTAGATTCAAGTTTGTTCAAATCATGACCCCCGGGGATAGGGTGGGGCCAAAATGGCCAATGAAAATTTTACATAGGAATATATAGGGAAACCTTTTAAAATCTTCTTTTCAAGTACTTCAAAGCAATGCTTAGTGATATTTATAGGGAATCATCCTCAGGTAGTGTAGATTCTAGTTTGTTCAAATCATAACCCCTTCAGTAAACTTTCAGTATTGATCTGATATGTGCATTTTGCTAGCCAATTGCTCAGGTGAGCGATGTGGCCCCTTGGCCTCTTGTTGAAGATTTTTCTTATCATTTCCCTATATGTAACTGTCAATCAGACTTGGCCCTTATATATCTATACATAAACAACTAAAGTTAACTCAAATGATAGACCAAAAACTTTTCCAATTTAAGAAAAGGTTTGAAAATGTGAAAATAATAATATGCAAACAGCCTATAATAGTACAGATTTAAGTTTGTTGAGAATATTACCACCTCTCTTAACCGAGGTTCAGTTTGGACATGAAGGATAATAGAAATTTGTTTAAAAATTGTTTTAATGCCTTCTTGAATCAGTAAAGAAATTAATTTTTGGAATTCTAGACATTTCCAATCTCAAAATTTCATTGCAGATATATTTGACGCTTAGAGGTGAACATGAGAATATAAGAAGAGATATGTTCTTTCTCTGGACAGGTGATGAAGATAAAAATACCTTGGAAAAACTGAAAGGTAGTCATCTCTTTCTCTTTCATTCTCTCTCGGGTTCAAATCCCCATGCAGGGGGTAGGCAACAATGTGTTCGGTGAGACTGTTTTAGCCAAGATCTGGGATTTGAAAAATATAAGTTAAATCTTGAATAAATTAAAAATAAAAACAAATTACACTCAGTAAAGATTTAGAAGCGAAAACAAATTTCAGAATATGTAAGCTTGGTGCCGAATGTGTACTATAACCCTAAGAAAAATATACCATGCCATGTGAATTTAATGAGGAAAAGGAAAAAAATGGTAATAAAGAAATAGGAGAACACATATGCAATTTTTTACGATTTTTTTTTCCTCATAAAAATTACCTGGTTTGGTATATTTTTCTAAAGATTATATTAAACTCTCAGAGAAAAACAAACACATTCTGAAAATTGTTTTCATCTGTAAATCAATGGTGAGTGTGTTTGTCCATATTTGAGCCTCGTCGGATAGAAAGCGACCTTATGGCAAAATTTATCGAATTTGAGATTGTTGTGTATTTTAGTGGTCCATGTAAAATCACGACAAAAACTGAAAACAGAATAAAAATATCTGCATTTATAACAAAGTTATTGCATTTTTAAATTGGTATGTCTGAAATATTAACTCTGAGCATATCGTAGATTTTTCAAGATTCAATTGTGACGTCATGGTTTATTTTCAGATGTACAGGTGGGGCACTTGTCATCGCTTAACAATCCAAGTTGTCACCTTGTCTAAATTAAACAAAATACTTAATTAATGAGAAAAAATAGTAGATCATAATCTACAAGCTACAAACTGTGTTAACTGTATTTAAGATCCTTTAAAAACCGAATACCCCCATAGGCGGATCCAGGAAGTTGTAAAAGGGGGGTCCAACATTTTGACCTACAGTACCGACCGGTCACAACCTAACAGAAAGCGAACCCGGAGTGGACCCCGGGTTCGCTCTCTGGGTCCGCTCCGGGTTCGCTCGGGGTCCGCTAGGGCTGACCCCGAGCGGACCCAAAGCGAACCCGTAGCGGACCCCGAGCGAACCCGAAGCGGACCCAGAGAGCGAGCCCCAAATTCAGTAGCGGTCCTAGAGAGCAAACGCGGGTTCGGTATTTCTTTACAGAGCTGTTGTCAATCAGGATTAGCGATTAACCAATCAGCGCATCAACCAATCAAAATAGCATATTGAACTGTCGATTGGGATATAAGATCGAACGTGTTGATTTAATTGATAAATCTAAACACTGAACATACAAGCAAGACATGTGAATGTGCTGTGTAAATCTATTATGATAATTAAAATATTATTTAATATTTATTTATTTTAATTCTCAGGGTTATATTTTATATTCATATCTTTATTTTCTTTTTTTTTATTAAAGCAATTAATTAATTATATGTTTTGATTTTCCAAGTAGAATTATACATGAATATTTACGCTTATATTTTATTTATTTTTTTACCAGTATTTAAAGTCAATTTGGTAAATAAATTGAGTAAATACATCAGTCAATGCATTAAATTAGAAATCAATTGATAGTACAATTCTTACTTACAAAAAGAGGAGAAAAGAAATACAGTTCAGGAATATTATTGTACCCAATATTTAAATATAAATAGATACAGGAAACATCAAGACGAGAGAGAAAGAGAGAGAGAGATCATAACTGTTAACTCTCATCATTAGATTTGATTTTAATCATAAAACCTGATGACTTTCACTTAAATTTCTATGAATCGTCCTCCCAATACTGTTTTCAAATTGTTTTCTATAAGCCTGCTGCAGCAATTTTTTTTTTCAAAAAATATATGTACAGGAAGATGTAAAGCACTAAAATGACCAACAGTTTTCGAGACGCTCTGTCCCTTCCTCAGGACAAAGAAAAAAAGTTAAAAAGTCATACATGTAAGAACAAAAGAAAAGGAGAAACCAAAAACAACTAGCACTGCAGTACCTACCGCACACAACCTAACACCAGAGCGAACCCGGAGCAGACCCCGGGTTCGCTTCCCGGGTTCGCTAGGGGTCCGCTTCGGGTTCGCTTTCAGAAATTTTGGGACCGCTCCGGGTGCGCTTTGGGTCCGCTCCGGGTTCGCTCCGGGTCAGCTCTGGGTCCGCTAGAGCGAACCCGGCGTTCGCTTCCT
Source organism: Saccostrea cuccullata (assembly GCF_032062105.1). Classification (NCBI taxonomy): domain Eukaryota; kingdom Metazoa; phylum Mollusca; class Bivalvia; order Ostreida; family Ostreidae; genus Saccostrea; species Saccostrea cuccullata. The sequence goes on from NW_026935523.1 coordinate 120,287, forward strand.
GGGACCGCTTTACGCACTGGTGCGTGAAGCGGACCCCGCTTTAATGTCACCGCCAGTTAGCCCCGCCCCTTGTATATTCCAGCACAGTAATGGTATTGCGAATCGATCATTGTTATTTATGAGACGATGCGGACATGTACACTGTACATGTAAACAGCGATATAATGGAGAACATTGATAAATTTTCTAAAATTCAACTGTACATTCGACGTAGACAGGTACATGTAGATTTACATGTACATGAATAATTGATTTCCTTGATCTCTCGATCTCGAGAAATTCAAACTAATTTAACAGCGGGTTACAGGGCATTTATTTTTCCTAAGTTATAACGAGAAAACAAAAAAAGAAGAGGAAAAAAAAGAGTGTTGAATTGATTTTCAGAGTACAAGTGAAACTGAAGAATGAAATCTAAACTAAATACCTTTTAAATTCATACTTTATATAGTTTAAAAATACATTTGTTATTCCTTACGTTTTGCTAAATTGTAGTGTAAATGTTTGCTTAAGGTAAAGATCCATACCATCCTATAGAAATAACGGAACTACCGATTTTGTTGAAACTTTTCAGAATCTTAACTGAGTATTTGTCTTTTCCAGATCAGTGTAAATTTTGCGGTCAACCGGGCCTCCTTTTGAAAGGATTGTTACTAAAAATAGACATTGTCTCGTGAAATTACGGAAATGCAGCAATTAAGATATCTATGCTAGCTTTCTAAAATTAAAAGCAAAAGAATTGTTTTAACATATGAATTATAGAGAAAATATGCTTGTTCAATGGTTTAATTATTTTTTTAATCTGCTGATCCACCTAATATTACTTTATAGGGCGAATTAAACAGATTTAGCTCAAAATTATAAAGTTCATTACTAGTAAAAATAAATTGCTGCTTGATATTCTAATAATATTATATGTCCTGAATTTCTATCCCGGTCACATATATTTCAACAATGAATAAAAGCTGTGTAAATTTTAGAGGCTAATTATATAACATCAAGAATATCCCGCTTACTGAAAGTCCAAAGATAACAATGAATTGTACTAAAAGTGACCTTGGATGGCAGGACCCCTCCTTGGAAAAACTGATCTATGCAAAATTGGTATGAAAAGTCATTGGTATGATGCTTTAAAAGTCAACAACTCCCTGAGTAAATAGAATGTTCTATGTTAAAGTGATATTTTGATATGGATCCAGTGAGCATTTGTTCCATGAGTTTTGACACAGACTCTCGAACCTGTAATTGTCTGAGCTGATGAACATCATTATAAGTACTGAATATTTCATTTGTATGTATACTTGTATATTAAAGATACGGTACCTGAGAAATGATACATGCATTATGAACATGGTCTAGTTAAAAAAAAACTCTTTCTGTTGCTCTGTGCCTAAAATAAGAACATTTAATCAAGACATCAAAGATGGTTCAATTTGACTTGTACTGGAGTTTAGGTAGTTTAATTATACTTCTTCAAAATTGTATTCTAATGAAATATTTTTTTTTCTTTAGCTTTTTATCATGCTACATGACACAGCACAAAGTCCTAACTCATAAGTTTGGGAAGGACTCTTCATTTATTTGGGGGAAAATGGTTTTATATGAGTTTTGCATGCTGGTCCAATACATTATCTGGCTTTTTGGAACTGTGTTGCTTAGTGCATATTGATGTTAAAATAGATAAATGTGTAGGTGTATATTTTATTTAGCTCAATATGATATCAAAAACTATTTATGTAGGAAAAGAAAGAACTGAATAATCACTGGGAAAGTTATGCTATATTCTTTTTCAAGTATCTTGATAAACCAAGTTTAACATCAACAAAAAAACTGATATAATTCTCCCCCCTCTTCACTGAAAGTGGGGATACTAAATTTAGGTCTGTGCATCTGTCCGTGTGTCTTTCTGTCTGTCTGTAACACTTTCAAGAAGGCTTTGAGCTTTTGCATTGAAATTTTACACAGCAACTATCTGTGGCTCGAGGGAGACCCTTAGCCCTTACTGATTTTGTGATCAAAGGGTCAAGGTAATTATGCTATAAATTCTGTATGTTGAAAAATTGATTTGTTTTTGAAAAACAAAACATTGTCATAACTTTTATGAGACAGTATTAATAATTTTTCATTCAAATAAAAAGCCACAATCTTGACATAAATTCATAAAATCTAAATTGAAACTGGGTATCTTTGTTTTTAATGATTAATGCATGATTAAACCATGCACAAAAAACCTAATTATATAATTATATTTTTGTAAGCACTCGGCTTAACAAACAGAGTTGATTTTGTGAATTGTCTGATTGAAATTTTATCCTTTTCCTTATTCCTTTTTATATCACCCTCATAGGCATTCCTATTTATCATCTTATACCTGTATTCCCTTCTTTGTCAATCTGATTAAAATCAGATCCTTTGATCCGCTCACATAGATGGCTACACAAGGATATGATCCTTGTGTAGCGATCCATGTGAGCGGATCAAAGGATCTGATTTTAATCAGATTGCTTCTTTGTTACTGTCATGTTGCTATTTGTGGGCTTAAGTCCAATCATCATTACAGTAATCATGGTAATGCATAAAATTGTGATCTAGAAAAGTACACTGGGGATCCACATTATCTTATTAGCTACTGATGTCTATTGCTATACTATTCATGGGTGCTTGAAGACAGAAATATCCCCTTCCCCATCTGATATAGACCCCTGGGTCTGTTCGACGTATGTTTTTCTCATTTATTATACATATTGTATATACCGTAGATGACAAATTTGTAGATGACAAATTTGTGATTTTATCATCAATTTGGAAATTGGCTTTAGCAAACATATTATAACAAGAGGCCCAAAAGGTTCGAAAATGGTTATGTACTATGTACAAGCATATAAGCAAATGATAATGATTTTCGACAAGAGAACCATTTATTTGTTACTCTGTAATTTCAACTTACAGAGAATCGAACCCAGGACACCTGTCAGTCTAATGACAGATGCACCAATACACTACCCAAAGCACTACAAATGGTAGCTAAAGGTTATTGTGCACTAGCTATAAAACAACTTTTTCTAAATTTTCAGCATCTGTCCTACTTAAATGAAATATTTTTGCTTTTTTATATCAATAATTATTTTATGTTTCAGTGCAAGGATATACCAAATAACAGAACATTTATATTTGTGCAGTAACTGTTTTATGTATGATATATACATTGTAAAAAAAAGTTTTCCATAATTTTTTTTTAATCTGAGTCAATCCCCAGAGGACGATATTTTAATTCAAACAATCAAGAAGAGAAAAACGACTTTTAAAATCGGAATATTGAAGCAAAGTAGTTAGGTACTTGAATACTTGAGCCGTACGTGGTTCGAAAATGGTTATGTACTAGGCCTATGTACAAACATATACATGTAAGCAAACGATAATGACTTTCGACAAGAGAACCATTTATTTGTTACTCTGTATTTCTTCAACTTACAGAGACAAAAAACGACCCGATTGGCGAAGTCTTTTAGTTATCTTGTACTCGAGACAATCTTCCATGCCATCTTTGTTGTACCTTCGGTTTGACGAATCATCTAAATTTAAACTCTCCTTCGATCATGCATCCCGGAAAATAACTGAACATCGTATTATTATGCCTTTTATTTGGAAATTAATGTACCTTTTTTTTACGGTAAGTGAAATCGACGTCAGGCATTTTTGATAGAATAAGCGTCGGGCGCGTTTGACGTAATAACGTCACTGACGAGAATAACGTCATATAGCGTTATTTCACGTGGTATGGGTAATTACCTTAAGGTCAAGATCTAGTAAATGACTTCAGACTAATTTTGTGGTAATACATCCATTATGACGTCATAATCACTTTCAACTTTCTTTTTCCCGTACTTTACGGCTCTAATAGAATTATGTAGAAAACAAGTATTTTCATGGAATTCAATTTGAAATTACATGAAAAGTAGTCCGGATACCTATATTAGATTTGACATTATCTTAAAGAAGAGTTTCAGAAGATACAAATTACCGTTTTCTGAAAGACTGTAGGCAATGTGGCTACATTTTCTTAGTATGATATGAAAAAAACTCCCATATTCCTGACTGGTTTTCTTAATTTTTCATTGAAAATGACAGTTTAAAATATGGTTTTTCATCTTGTTTTCCTATAAATTTTGCCCCGAAAAACCTATTTTGACCATGCTAATTTTATGAGGCATCATTAAAGGAATTAATTTCTTAAATTTGAAAAATCTGTAGGCACCTTCCATTTACTAGATCTTGACCTTAACACGTGAATTATGATATCGCATCTATAAATTACATGTAACCTTTTGTACATATATATATTTAGATTTCATTTATAGTAGCTACACATTAAAAGTTAAAGTTCGTAATAAATATTTACTGGACATTTTCTAAAAAAAAAATTACACTGTATATAAGTTCTTTTCAATTTAGTGTTAGTAACTCTACAATTAGTTTGCATTACCAACTCTCGAACAACCCACATAACTATGTATTGCTTACGCCTTTTTGAATTATTTTTTCCCAATAATTAGTCCTTAAACATTTCAAAATTTATAATAGATCACAATTCATATGTTAAAATATCCCTTGTATATTATATTTTTCTGATTATTCTTTGTCAAGTATAGTTACGCCATTTTGAGAGAATGAAACAATGTACGATTTACTAAATGTCGTGATTAATTAGCAAAATTAATTCGTTCAATTATGTAAATCGCACTTCACCTGAGTATACCCCGATAAACCAGACGTATTTCATAGCGGTCCAGATTTCTTTAATAGTGTTGATATAAATTTCCAATTCAACATGTAACTATGTACATATATAGTGTTTAGTAGTTTAGTAGTACACTGTATTAGGTACTGTTTGCAACATCTACCGCTCCCAATTTTCACCCCACTGCCTAGATCCATCCTGCGGACAAAATTTTTAAACTTGATATATTTAGCGGTAAACGGAGATATACTACATTTACATTTTCAAATATCATCAAATAAATTGTAGACGGGAAAGTAGAACAGGCAATCATGGTAAGTAAGAGTCTATATGATAAAATTAATAACTTTTTCCCCCAAAACTAGCAAAATAAAGTCCACTTACGGTAATATAATTCAGTCAAAAGTATGTCAAGCGTTATGAATATACTTGTTCTGTGAGTATTCAAGGCACAGTGCAAAGAAAAATCCAGAAAATCGCAATCGGAAGGACAGACAGGTGGATAGATGGACCGAGAGTAAACTAGCACCCCTCCCTCTTCTCAGCAAAGCGACAAAGGGAGACTAATTATACAAAACAAGTGTTTGATATTAATCCAATATCACACTGTTCTGATCAGACCTAGAGTCCCAAATATCTATAGCGAATTGCTCTATTAACTTTAGACATTTACTATTCTGGTCAATTATACTGGAGTGACAGATCTAACAGAAATATCGTAAAACTCTATATTTATCATAAGAAATGAACGGTATGAACTTTGATGCACCAGATGCGCATTTCGACAAATAATGTCTCTTTAGTGATGCTCATACCAAAACTATTGGAAATCTTAAAAAAGATAAAGAGCTACGAGCATGGATCGAAAGTGCCGAACATGAGCCAAAATCTGAACAAGGACCAGAGCTATGCCTGAGGGAGATACGTCCTTTATTTCTAAAATTTATCACATTAAAATTTTTATATCCGTTTCATGCTAGCACTGGAGTACTAGACGAAACTGGGCTTATGAATACCTTCGGGACTAAAAGTCCACCAGCAGAGGCATACTACTAACATTAATTTTCAGTTATAATTCTCTCTTTGCTACAAGGATATACATGTTTTTATTTCGTAGGCACACATAACCAAAAAAATGGGGGAAGGGGTATCCGCACATGAAAGCCTATCTAGAACTTATTTTACTTTAAAAATATACATGTACATTACATGGGGAAGGTTATAGGGAACCACCCCAACCTGTTTATTTTTTTACCTACAAATTGTAAAAAAAAGAAAGAAAAAAAGTAAAATTGGACTCCCCCTTTTAAAAGGAATATTAATAGCTGACTCTCTCTGAAGATAAAACACAACGGTAGACCCCTCCCCTACACCGTGCCGTTCACAAAATTGAGAGTTTATAAGCATAGTTTCGGGTATTTGTATCACATTAATGAAAAATGATAATCACGTACATAACCACCCCCACGTGTAGTTTTGAAACGTGACGTTTATGTGATAAATATAGTATCGTGATAGAATAGGCCCCTATGTGTTTCATAAAAAATATGCAAAAAACTGAAATAGCTGCAGTGCTTGTTCTACTGCTTAACCCTTTCATGAACTGAATATTTGATAAACAAAGTTTGTTCAGATCGAGGACTTCTTATAAATTTTTGTACTCAATCTGTATGTTATATATCTATTCATGGCTTGAGAATTACAAAGAAAAGCCCCCCCCCCGTTTTGTGTTTGAACTCAGAGCATAAAGTTTGTACTATATAGCTGCGCTCGCTACAACTGTCACACCGTCAATATATTACTGTATATGTTAGCCAATATTCATGATACATTGTAACAACCAGACTTCCACATGTATTTGTGTTACACGTGAAACGACCTTTTTCAAAATCGTCGTGTATGACTCAGCCTAAGAATCAAACATTTGGCTAGTAGCCTAGTTCAATATAAACAAGTCTTAACAAAAAAAGTAAAAGCTTACCATAATATTTATGAATTATGGACAGTTTAATCTTCATGCCTTACCGGAAGCAGCTTCAGAGTTATTCTAAACAAAACTGTAAACGTACAGCGCTGATGTTTCCGGTAAAATCTCGTCAACTTTCTATTTCTTTTCTTTTTTTCTTTCTTTCCTTTTTTTCTTGATTTATATTTCTAATTTTTTTTTTTTGGGGGGGAGGGGGTGTATACATTTTTTTGGTCCGCGAAAAAGGGGGGTCCGGACCCCCTGGACCCCCCCTCTGGATCCGCCCTTGGTCCCCCCCCCTAAAAAAAGAAGATTTTTTCATAACGACAAATTCGTCAACTGTCTAAACTTTCAATTAACAAAATATAGATCTACATGTATGCTGATTTTACGTTTGATAAAGCCTGTATCCTCAAAGCATGCAAGTTGGTTAACACACTTTGTTTGATTTTATGTAATCCCCATGTAAAGGAAAGAGAAACCAATGCGATCGAGTCCAAATTTACAGGGGGTCGATCTCAGAAATAACTCGTTTCTTACAGAAAATACATGAACCATGCAGCCAATAAAATCACAACTAAAATCATGCTATGATAATTATTCATGAATTAAATTGAAAAAAAAATCACATCAATTTGTATTTAATGACAATGTATTTAATAATAATTATTCATAAAACTGTTTCTACTGCAGCCACATTCTACTCTGCCTTCATTATCAACCCCCCACACTTCCCAATAAAACCCCGGGTTTTTTTTTTTTTTACCAAATTTCTATTATCCATAATGTACAAAAATAAATATGTAAAATTAATAGAATATCATTTTAAGCAGTATACAGATCATTGATTGATTGATTGATTTTTGCTTAACGCTGGGTCGGCAAGATTTCAGCCATTATCGGCGGGTAATCTATATCTGTTGCATGCAAAATACATGGACATAAAGTTGTAAACCTTGACATAGGGAACTATTTAACGTTCCATCTGATGGTAAATCAAAAAAAAAATATGTAAACCATTTAAAAAGTTTTCTGACTGTGTTCATCAACAAAATATCTCATGATGTACCAAAAATAATCTTAAAAATCCATTTTAAAAGATTATCATTTATATTTACATGTAGCGAAAAGTCACGAGAAACATGTATACATAAACATGTATACATATTGGCCGAAATTCTTCATTTAATAAATATGCATGCATTATATTTGGACGATTTGTGCGTATTCTTTAAATAATCGCTTCATTCTGACGTTTTAGGCGGAAGTCGGATGTTTTTTTTTTTTACAGTATATATAGTTTAACACATCGGATACCCAAGGGTGATCTCATTTTTTCTCATCACCGGGTGATAACAATGCATTTGAAAAAAGAGAATTAACATAAATTTTCCAAATATCTTAGATCAACAGAAAAAAATGAAGAGATTAATATGAACTTCAGAAATGCAAAAATTATAATTTCTTTATTAACTGGAGTATTAGAAATATATTGAGGGAAAGAAAAACGAAAACACAGGCTATATTGAATTACGATATAAAACCATGTGGCACATTTTCTTTCTTTTATAACTCAATTACTGCAAACGAACTGAATGTTTAAAATAAACTGTTATGGGTCAGAATAACCCTAAATGCCAGCAAAGATCAATCACACAGTTTAACCTTAACAATAATTTATTTACAGTAATATACAAATCATTAAGTACAAACTTAGCAAAAATCTAAAAATACATACATCAGAGTGTCCGTTGCTGCACACAATGTCCCAGTTAAATTATATCCCAGTAATACCTCAATGATGCTTATACGACCAAAAGTCTCTATGCATCGAATTGACAGGGTATTTATACAGTATTATAAATCTAGAATATTCTAGAAGTTGTAAGTACATGATATTACTGGAAAGTTCTGGACATACACAAAGTTCAGGAATGTTCTAGAAACAATGACCGAACATGTTGACCACTCTGGAATGTTCAAGAAACTTAATGTTACTAATAATAGACATGATGAAACAATACAAATACAACACACCTCACAACACCTCCCCCCTTAAAAAGTTTGAATGTCAATGAAAAACTTAAATTGTAAAACATATGTACATTAATACAAAAATCTAATTTGTTTATGATACTCTGGACAAGGCATCTGCAATAACATTGTCTTTGCCTTTGATATGCTTAATTGTTATGTTGTATTCTTGTAACAGCAAACTCCATCTAGTCAGTCTTTGATTCTTGTTTGACAATTTATGCAAAAATGTCAGGGGGTTGTGATCAGTATATACAAGAATTGGATGCAAAGTAACATTCAAATAAACATCAAAATGCTGTAAAGCTAACAACAAAGCAAGGCATTCTTTTTCAATAGTAGAATAATTTCGTTGACATTTTGTAAGTTTCTTTGAAAAATAAGAAACAACTCTATCTACCTTATCACTATGTTCTTGAAACAAAGCTGCCCCGATTCCAACATCACTAGCATCAACAGTAAGCTTAAATTGCTTAGAAAAATCTGGAGTTGACAGAACTGGGTTGCTCATAAGGACAGATTTGATTTTATGAAAGGATTTTTCACAGTCCTTTGTCCATTCAAAGTTAACCCTCTTTTGTAAAAGATTTGTAAGTGGACTAACTACTGAGGAAAAATTTGGACAAAATTTTCTGTAAAACCCAGCCATGCCCAAAAACCTCATTAATTCTTTCTTGTTTGTAGGAATCGGGAACTTTGCAATAGCTTCCACTTTAGCCATTATGGGTGTAACATAACCTTGACCTACTTTATGACCTAAATACTCTACATAAGCATGACAAAATTCGCTCTTCTCAAGATTCACAGTTAAATTTGCTTTAGCTAAAATGTCAAATAAAGCACGCATGATTCGAAGATGTTCGTCCCATGTGTCACTGTATATGATGACATCATCAATGTAGGCCTCGCATCCCTCAAGGTCTTGAAGAAGGGAGTGAATCATCCTTTGGAATGTAGCCGGTGCGTTTTTCATGCCAAAAGGCATTACTTTATACTGATAAAGTCCATCTGGTGTAGCAAAAGCAGATATTTCTTTTGCTCTTTCTGTTAACGGCACTTGCCAGTAGCCTTTCAACAGGTCAAATTTACTGACAAATTTGGTGTTTCCAATGCTGTCAATACAGTCATCAATTCTAGGTATTGGATATGAATCAGTTTTGGTAACAGAATTCACCTTTCTAAAGTCTGTACATAATCGGTAGGTACCGTCCTGTTTTGGTACAAGAATACATGGTGAGCTCCAATTACTTTTACTAGCTTCAACAATGTCATTGTCCAACATGTACTGCACTTCCCTTCTTAGGTACTGCAATTTTATTGGATTGAGACGGTACGGATGTTGTTTGATAGGCAGAGCGTCGCCAACTATGACATCATGACAAGCTGCATTAGTTTTCTTTGGAACATCCGAAAAGATTTGATGATACTCATTCATCAAGTTTTTAACTTGTTCTTTTTGGTGAATGTTCAAATGTCCAAGTTTGGCATCAAAATCAGCCAAAATTTCTGAGTTTTTCAAGCGGACACTCTGATTACAATCTTTCTCATTCATTTCTACACTCGTATCACTTTCAATACAATTTTGAACAGTCTTAGCATTGGCTAAAGTGGAAACTGGTTTTACAGAATTTCGGTCACACCTTTCAAAATACTCTTTTAACATGTTAATGTGACAAACCCGTTTCTCTTTACGTCGACCTGGTGTCTTAACTACATAGTTTACATCACTGATCTTGCTTTCAATTTCATAAGGGCCATAAAATCTGGCCTGTAAGGGATGACCAGGAATAGGTAAAAATACAAGAACCTTATCACCTGGCTTAAACACCCTATTTCTGGCATCTTTGTCATACCACATTTTCATTTTCATCTGAGAACTCTTCAAATTTTCTTGTGCTAATTTACAAGCATTGTAAAGTTTTTCTTTGAAATCAGACACATAATCTAAAAGATTAAGATCACTAGTCTCAGTCAGCCACTTTTCCTTCAACAATTTCAAAGGACCTCTAACTGTATGACCGAACACCAATTCAAAAGGACTGAACCCAAGAGACTCCTGGACTGCTTCTCGTGCAGCAAACAGCACAAGATGAACACCTTCGTCCCATTCTTTTTCATACTGGTAACAATAGGTCTTCAGCATTGTTTTTAGGGTTTGATGAAAACGTTCTAGCGCTCCCTGGGACTCAGGATGATAAGCAGTTGATCTATACTGCCTAATACCCAACTCATGCATGACTTGCTGGAACAACCCCGACATAAAATTTGAGCCTTGGTCCGACTGAATTGCCTTGGGTGCTCCTACAAAACTGAAAAACTTGGTTAGGGCCTTAACTATGCTCTTTGCCTTTATATTCCTAAGAGGTATGGCTTCAGGAAACCGAGTGGATGTACACATAATGGTAAGTAAATACTGGTTTCCAGATCTAGTCCTAGGCAAAGGTCCTACACAATCCACTAACACTCGACTAAACGGTTCTTCAAAAGCTGGAATGGGTTGGAGAGGAGCAGATGGTATCTTCTGATTTGGTTTACCTACCATCTGACAGACATGGCATGACTTGCAAAACTTCGAAACATCCTTTCTTAGCTTAGGCCAATAAAAATGACTCAAAATCCTGTTATAAGTCTTATTGATACCTAAATGACCAGCCATAGGTGTATCGTGAGCTAAACTCATGACATCTCGACGATAAGCAGCTGGGACCACTATCTGGTGAACAACACGCCACACTTCATCTGGGGAAGCGTCAGGTGGTCGCCATTTTCGCATAAGGATGCCAACTTTCATATAGAAGCATTCTCCAACTTTAGTAGCCTCTTCTGGTGGCAGTGCCCTCTTACTAAGTTGAATGATATCTGGGTCTTTATGTTGTTCAGAGAGTAAACGTTCTCGGCTGAGGATGTCCTTGCCTTGGCTAACTAGTGGATGCAACTCATCATCCTCACCACCAAATTTTGGTAAAAGTTCTTTCTTCTCTTGCTTCTTGATATTGTGTGGTTCCATGCTTGTTTGAGTGCCATCAAGGTCAGATAAGAAAGTGTCATTCAAATCAATATCAACAGAGGAATTCGTTTCGTCAAAGGCTTGAGTATGGTCTGCCTCCATTTCTCGTCTTCTGGCCATCGCTCTAGTAACAGCACAGGCTGGATAAATGTCATCATCTTCATCATCGCACATGACATTGGAAGTGATTTTCTCACAAACTATAGGATCTGGTACAACTTTTCCACCAGCTAAATCGTTGCCTAGCAACAAAGAAATGCCTGGAACGGGAAGAGTAGGTCGAACACCTACGATAACAGGTCCAGTAACTAAATCTGACTTCAAACTAATTCTATGCAGGGGAACATCAATGACACCTAGCTCCACACCCTGTAATAAAACTGTCCCACCAGTAGAAGTCTGCTCAGACAAAGGAAGCACGCCCTCTAACAATAACGTCTGTGCAGCACCAGTATCTCTCAAAATCTTGACAGGTTTAATTTCGCTAGAGTCACCGAGTGAAACAAATCCCTGAGACATAAAGGGCTTATAATCCTCCATAGAATCAATAGAACTGGACTGTGAATCCTGGACATCAGGAGTGTCAGAACAAATCGAAACTAAGGCTTCTCTATCACCTCTAACTGCCGCACAAGCATGTGGTTGAGTTTTATCAAAGTCATTTTTTCTCTTAAGTTTAAAGCATTCACTGATCAGATGACCTTTTTTCTTACAATAACTACAAGTAGGAAGCGACCCTATTCCAGAAGATCCTTCAAAACGTCCTGCACCGGACTTAGAACCACCTTGTGATGGAGACTGGAGACTTGTGGAAGACCGAGACCCTGAACCACTCTTTTTATATGTGTCTGAATTGGTAGAATTACTACTAGTCTGAGATCTTGATACAAAATTCTTTTTATGAGACAGAGCATAAGTATCAGATATGACTGCTGCCTCTTCAAGAGTTTTCACATTCTTATCTTCTAAATGTGTTTTCAAATCTTGAGGAACACATTCCTTAAACTCTTCTACCAGGATGACTTGGCGCAAATTAGCAAAGGTTTTATCAAGTTTCTTAGATCTAAACCAATGATCGAATAAATCTTCTTTCTCTCGTGAAAATTCAACAAATGTTTGATTATCAAACTTTCTATACTTTCTGAACTTTTGTCTATACGCTTCAGGTACTAATTCATAGGCTTTTAATATTGCTGCTTTGACCTTCTCATAGTCTAAACTTTCAGCTACCCCTAGTGCAGAGTATACCTCCGCTGCTTTGCCAACCAGTACACTTTGTAACATTGTTGACCAAACGTGTTGTGGCCATTTAAGATTCTCTGCGACTTTCTCGAATTGGGGAAAATATTTGTCTACAGATTTTTCTTGAAATTTTGGAACTAATCTAATATTTTTTGCTGCGTCAAATTCATTCTTGACAAATGACGGTTCTGGTTGGTTTTGTAATTTTAATTTCTCTAATTCAAAGTTCATTTCACGCTCTCTTTCTCGCTCTTGTCTTTCTCTTTCTCGCTCTTCTCTTTCTCTATCTAATTTGTCTAATTCAAATTTCCGTTCACGCTCTCGTTCTTCAAATCTCATTTTTTCCAACTCTACTTGATACTGAAATTCTGACATATTATAAGATTCTGATTTAAGTGTATAATCTGGAAGATCATATTTTCCAAAGATGTTTTCTTCAACTAGTTTGTTTGCAACCTTTATTCTAATGTCTTGCTTTCTCTGTGAAGATTTAACCTCTAACCCAAGATGCAAACCTAACGCGATCAAGTCATCCTTTTTTAACGTATCAAAAACCTGAACACTTGGTGAACTAAGAAAGTCTGTGACCGAAAATACCATGTTGATTTTTGCTGGCTTATAGTCAAATTTAACAGTTCAATAAACAAAATTTTGACAATAAACTGCAAAAGTGCAAGAAATTCTTTATCCCGGACGAGCCCCCAATTCTGTTATGGGTCAGAATAACCCTAAATGCCAGCAAAGATCAATCACACAGTTTAACCTTAACAATAATTTATTTACAGTAATATACAAATCATTAAGTACAAACTTAGCAAAAATCTAAAAATACATACATCAGAGTGTCCGTTGCTGCACACAATGTCCCAGTTAAATTATATCCCAGTAATACCTCAATGATGCTTATACGACCAAAAGTCTCTATGCATCGAATTGACAGGGTATTTATACAGTATTATAAATCTAGAATATTCTAGAAGTTGTAAGTACATGATATTACTGGAAAGTTCTGGACATACACAAAGTTCAGGAATGTTCTAGAAACAATGACCGAACATGTTGACCACTCTGGAATGTTCAAGAAACTTAATGTTACTAATAATAGACATGATGAAACAATACAAATACAACACACCTCACAACAAAACAATTGATTACGCAGACTGTATTGAAACCTCACGTCGTCTGCTGTTTGAAAAAAAAAATATGTAGATCGGACTCGGTGTTTTTCTTTACATTGATCCATGGTAACGATAAAGAAGTTAAGGCTCTACGAAGGGAAATACATTTAAAATTTGCTTATTTTATTAGTACATATCTAAAATGATCCGATTTGTAAAGACAAAATCTGTGAACTGCAGTAAACGATGTCTAAAACATTTCTTAATGTGAAAACCATGTGTAGTAAAAATATCGGGAAATCTTTCTTAACTTTATTCGTTTATTTCTCATTATGACGTTGCATACGATAAGGTCGATTTCTATCCGACGAGGCTCATTTGTAATTCTATTGAAGTATTAACTAAACTACATGTAATATTAACAGTTACTACTATTTTCAAATATTTTTCACTATCATAGAAAAGAATTATCACCTTTTTAAACTCTGACATAATTTTAAGCCACCTCCAAAGAAAACATTATATCATCTGCCCTTCCTAAACATGTACATGATTTATATTTATTTTATCTATTTATTTTGATAGATATTCCTCTCATATCACTCAAGGTAAATGATGTTGAATACGGTACTAAAGTGATAGTAGAGGCCAGTGTGGATGTTGACATTTCTTTTGTCATGTGGCTAAAAGGTATTGGGCCGAATGGACAATTCATCATTTTGGAAGATACTCCAAACAAGACAGTGATAAAAAGAACAAGGAATATGCTATCAATACAGATACAAAATTTCTCAGGAGATGATGAAGGTTTTTATCAGCTTGTAGTGGCATCAGAGAATGCAGTTGGTAAAGAAGGATTCATGCTTTCTACAGATAAAGACCGACGTAAGATACGAACATGTATTTCTGTTGTGCCGATTTCCTTTCTAATTGTTAATTGCATAAATATGGTTACACCAATTAAACCAATGATATGAATATCTGCATTACATTTAAGTTGGTATGCTACTTGTAGCTTTGTGAGATTGTTAGATTAGATTAAAAAAAAGATTAGTTTTCACGATTTAATTAAGACCTGCCTCCTTTTTGGAGCCTTTACTGTGTTGAGTATACTTGTCCGCTATCTTTTTCTCCGAACGCATCTTATCCTTGTGCCTCTACATTAGCCTCTAGCCTCTTCACCGTTCGAAGGTACATTATTCCTCAAAAAATATTCGCAAAAAAACAACATGGCGATTTTTTTAAGTATCAAATAAAAACGACATTCATGTTAAAATTCATCAATTGTTGAGTTATTTATTTATAGTTATATATCTAATATATTTGTAACATCTTTAATGACCTAAAACCTAATTTGAGGGCGAATTAATGTTTTCGTCTGCTTTTTCTTATCCATCAATGTTTTTCGACATGACACGCAAGTCGAAAGAAATTAGTGATGTTATAAAACTGGGTTTTTTTTATTTAAAAAGCTTGAAGTTGCCCATGTATGATCGAAAAACAAAAAAGGAGGGAATGGACATGCTGCTTCCAAATGAAAATTTACATATTTAAACTACAACTGACGACTGTGATAACCCCCCCCCCCTAAAAAAAATCCATGTATAATCCATGTATAGACAAAAATTTAGCTATTCTTTCAACATTTTCTTGCTTCATATCTTCACGCCATGTTCAAATTTGGAACTTTCTAGATTGTTCGTCGTAAATGCACTGAATTCGAGCTATCGTACGTGTGCATTTTGCTACAATGCTAAATACATTTAGGTAACAAATTCTATCGTTAAACTGGGTCGGAGGGACAACATGATATCAACGATAAAAAGGGTTCTGTCTACGTCTGTCCCCAAAATATTGCAAGCTTTGTACATTGTCTGACTTCTTCACAAGAGTGCACATTAAGTATAATTCTTCCTTAGTGGAAATAGAAAGTAATGATGTGTATCTTTTTTCAATGCAATATCTATTTTCTCCCGATCAATCATCTGGTAATAGTAGGAATTTGTTTTCGCCTCTGACCTGCATGTATGCACAATTATCTTGATTTAAGAAAAATAATAACGAAGCATTTAATTAAGATATTGATCCAGATAACTTTAACACTGGTTTTGTCCGTATAGGCGCAATTTTTTAAATTTATTTTATCTAATTAGTTAAATTCCTTAATATGTCTAAATTTAAAAAAATCAAAATTATAAAATGTAATGCATGAAAGTGCTCTACCGGATTTATCACACCGTGGCAGTTACTATAAAATAGAAGTTTCTCACTAATTTTATCTGGCATTAGATAATTTAAAAATAATAAACAGGAAAAACACGATGACTTTTCATAGCTTACCCTTTCGGCGTGGAAATAAACTGAAAATATAATGTACCTGAGTGTCAAATCGAAGAGCCTTCCCTACCAGAAAACTGACACTTATTTGCTCCTCTCTAATCAACACACCGCCTTCCTGTGCGATCAACACGCCCTCCCCCTTCTCGTCTTTCCCCCTAAATGACACCTCGGCCCGTGTGTGTTCACCAACAACATACCTGAACTGCTCTCTCACCTTGTGCCAAACCGTATCTATTTTCGGGATTCTGTTCATACCTTGTGTGAACTACACTCATTAAAAATTGTTTCTAAATCAATTTAATAATTTTACAATTAACGGTTTTTAAAAAAGCATTTCCTTGCTTGAATTAAAAAAAAATAATAATAATAAAAATCAATTTAATGAAACAAAATCTCGTAACTCAATCCTCTGATTTATTTTATTTTGTACGACGTTACCCTAATGATTATGTAAATAAGTCTTTTAATAAACTTAAAAAAAATGTACTGCACTTTTGGTACATGAACTTTCGCATCATCGGGTTTTCTATCGGATCACCGGGTTTTCATCAGGTTACAGACAGAATTAATTCTAGGAAACAATCTCTTTGACCGTAGAAAAGATTGAAATAATTCTAACATTCTTAACTATGAAAATTTGCTCGCGTTAATTTTTTTTTTACAGTATTTTACTATAAATAAAGAAAAGAAGTCTGATAGCGCCTTGTCCATGCAAAACGAATAAATGTATTGCACTGAATCAATTTATAGTATTTATCGATTTCATTCCATATACGTTTATAACTTTATTTAAGAAGTCAATATTGTTTTTGGCTATTTTGTTAAATCATGTTTACCTAATTTTCAATTGGTTACGGACTTTCAACATCCCGCCCTTCGAATATGCCTTATATAAGATTACCGGGTAAGTCTTAAATAATTTTCAGGGATTAATAATTAATAAATGCATTAGAAACAGTACACACAAAGTTTAATAGCAATGATTTATAATTATGTGGTCGGAAAAGTCGCATTTCACTCTTTTAATATTTGTTTATAAATTTCTGTGTATTGTATTTTGAAGTAAAAAAAGTACTTTATCATTCAATGTTCGTTAATTAATACGAGCTTTGAAGTGTCTGATATATAAATGTTTACATATACATAAGTGAGAGCTTAGCGTAAACGTACATGTACATGTGCAGTTGTAGCAGATTCATATTCCGTTGACACAGTTTACATGTATTAATGCAGAGCGTCATTATATTAACAATTATTTAGATTTCTACTCAGGAAATTAATTTGCTTTTAACTATACGAGGGCCGTTCAAAAATTACGCGAACTCTGCTATTATTAACTCTTATAGACGTCATATAGTTATGATATCTCATAGAAATATGTATCTTAAAGGGTCCAATAAATTTTGGACAAAATTTCTGTATTTAAAAAAAAAAATCATCTAAAATTATCGTTGTGTTGATATCGCTGATGGAGAGGTATAGAGTACGACTAAAAATTTGAAGCAAAAGCATGCGAAACCCAAAATTTAACTCATTCATTTTCTATAATTCGCGATATTTTTCGACAATTTTCTAAAATGTATCTTTAAATTGTTCTATTATCATGTATTTAGATTTCTGACGTGATATCTTAAGTACTAACAGAAATATAGTAATTTTTTTCTGATGTGATTCCCATGAAAACGACTGTGAAAATGACGTCTCCTGAATTAACGGCGCACCACACTTTTGTTAAATTATGTGTAATGCTCGAGATATCGCCAACATAGATCAAAATTATGCATAATAAAACATGAAGTAAACTAGGGTATTTGTGACATTCGTCCACAAATAGCAAATTGAAATCTTAGACCTATATAAAGGCTATACGCGAGGATGGGAAGAAGATTATGGAGGAAAGATTTATCCGGACTGTAAAGAACGTGATTAAGAGTCACCAATATCACACTATAAGATAAGATAAGATAAGATAAGATAAGATAATATTTATTTAAAGTCGGGTACATCAACTATATCTACACTATATCTCGTAAATACCTGCAGTTTTTGATTTAAAAAAAAGAATATTCTTTACTTGTCTAGTAGATTTTAAGCTTGACAAGAAATGGTGTTTGGATGTTGAGTATATAAGGTAACTCAAATTGTACAGGTACTCTTGGGAAAATGTTGAGAAAATGAAAGCTCAATCACAATTTTTCATAATGCCTGTGACGTCGAATTAAGATTTTCCTGCTCCGTGAGTTAATGATATGTCCTGAAAAATCACTCAAAATTCATACCAAGTTACAAAATTTTGATATGAAATTTTGAAGACCATAAAATTAAAGATTCTTTTATAATATGTGTGACATTTTGCCTGATTATGTCGTCAAATATTTTCTCTGTGCAACAAGTCTGCGTAATTTTTGAACGGCCATCTTATATTTCTTTGAAGACGATTTCTTTAGACCTTTCTTTCGGCCGGTCTTCTACATGTATTTTTTCCCTAATATTTTAATATTTAATTGCGAATTTTGCATACACCTCAGATTGTAAGCTTTAGACATTAAATGCAAATATTTAATTTATTGCGCAAATTTCTTCCGTGAAATAACTTAGTACTTGTGGATAAATATATTAGGTACAAATGTATACATTTGTTTTTTTTTCCATAAATAATAAGTCTAGTTAAAGAGTTTCATAAATTTATAATAGCACCCATGAGAAACGGCACATAATTATGTAAGGGATTTTTGTGCAACAAATACATGTATGTTGAAATAGCCATTATTAAACGAGTCATAGTTCAACCTAAAGATGAGAAATTCAACATTTACTACATAATCTTAAATTCACACCCTTGAGTAGAAATTTTAAAAATTACAGTCTCCATTTCATAATAATCCATTTAATCATTGTATAAAAATGTATTTAAATAAACAACATTTTTTATTATAATAATTAATTGTACTTTATAATTTATATTTGAAGCTTTGCAAATATCTAATTAAAATATCGCAGCAACCAAACAAAATAATTTTTTCGTCTTGTCAGAAAACATTCTGCATTTTGAAACAATCCTATCAGGTTTTGCGTTTATCCTATCGTGAAAACCGTTTATCAGGTCTATTGTGTTTTGCATTTATCGTGTTTTGCGTGTATCGTGTTTTGCGTTTATCCTATCGTATCGAGCGTGTATCCTATCGTATCGTGTATCGTGTAAAGAATAACGATACAGGTCCTGTATACCTATCGTTTTTTAAAGCTAAAATATATTTATAGATCATTTTGCAATTAGAAAATGCATGGCTGATATTCCAGCTCGCTTTTTCGCCAAAAATATTGAAGTTCAAATCAAGACCCCCGCTTGTAGGGCGCGGGGCCACAATGGCCGAAACTCCTCCGAAACGACTTAAGATATTGAATTAAGATTTTCAGTGAAAGTAAGGGCAGAATTGTAGAGTTGCGGGCTGATTTCCGAATCTTTCTAGTGCAAAAGGCACCGAGGCTCGAAAAAATGTCTCATAAACATCTCACAAAATTTTACAACTTTTGTTTCATATCTTCTCATCTCTTCTTAATTTGTAAAGACATATTGAACAAAAGTTATGCAGAATGAAAAGAAGTATCACATGATATGAAGAAAAACGGGGCTGACCCCTCAAATTAGGGGCTTATAGGGGCCAGAAGTCTTTCATCTTTAACTCTTTAATGATCAATATTTTGTGATTCATTACAGAAGCAAAGATGTTCATATTAACGATTTGCAACAATATATTATATGCCTTCGTCTTTCATCATGACTGAAATGTTTTGCTCAGTAAATGCTCATTTACCCTGTATTGAAGTAGCGAAAAGACACAACACCAGGCTGTATTGCGAAAAATTTTACTCAAATTGAGATAAAATTTTTTAAAATTATAAAACATGTAAATACATACATGTAAAATCCAAAACTATGATATACGATTACATAATCAACTATAACTAAAAAAAACAACAAAAAACATGCAAAAAACCCTTCAAGGTAACAAACACATAATCTCCATCATACAAAAATACAAAGTAAGCTTGGCCTTGTCAACAGCCCACTAGGAAAGAGAACACTTTCCTACAATATATTATAAGATTTTGATCGTATGCTACGTAATTAGGGGACAAAAGGGGCCAGAATGCCAAATCGTTGACGCTTCATATCTCGAAAATGGGGGATATTTTGTAAATCAATATTGAACAAAAGATGGCTAAAATAATGTTCTAAACAATATGCTTATTTTGAATTTTTGTATAATGGCCCCATTAAGGACTTGAAAGGGTGGCCCCTAAATATTTATATTAACCATATCTCAACAACAAAAAGAAATCTCTGAATAGGTGTTGAATATAAAAAGTCTTTGAAATCACAAGTCCTTTCGTTTGATATCAAGAAAAAAGGGCTGGCCCCTCAAATTAGGGGCTCACAGGGGCCAGAAGTCTTTCATCATAAACTCTTTAATGATCAATATTTTTTGATACAATACAGAAGCAAAGATGTTCATATAAACGCTTTGCAACAATATATTATAAAATGTTGATCATATGCTACGTAATTAGAGGTCACAAGGGGCCATAATGCTAAATCTTTGACGCTTCATACCTCGAAAAGGGGGAACATTTTGTTAAGCAATATTGAACAAAAGATGGTCAGAATAATGCTTTTAACACTATGCATACTTTGAATTTTTGTGAAATGGCCCCATTAAGGACTTGTAGGGGTGGTCCCTAAATATTTCCATTCATCATATCTCAAAAACTCAGAAATCTCTGAATAGGTGTTGAATAAATAGTCTTTGAAATCACAAGGCCTTTTATTTAATATAAAAAAAGGGCTGACTCCTCAAATATGGGGCTCAGAGGGACCAAAATTGTTTCATCTTTAACTCTTTGATGATCAATAATTTGTTATACATTACTGAAGCAAAAAGTATTCATCTTAACAATTTCCAACATTATATGAAATTTTGATCATATGTTACGTAATTAGGGTTCACAAGGGGCCAAAATGTCAAATCTTTGACGCTTTATATTTCAAAAAGGGGAAATATTTTAATAAGCAATATTTAACAAAAGATGGTCAGAACCATCAATTTTTGTAAAACGGCACAATTAAGGACTTGTAGGGATGGCCCCTAAATTTTTCCATTCATCGTATCTCCAAAACGAAAAGAAATCTCTGAATAAGGGTTGAACATAAATTCTTTAAAATCACATGATATTTCATTTGGTATCAAGAAAAAGGGTCAAAAGTCTTTCATATTTTTTTACGCAATAAGGGGTCACAAGGGGCCAGAATGTCAAATCTTTTATGCTTTATATCTCGAAATGGGGGATATTTTGATAAGCAATATTGAAAAAAAGATAGTCAAAATAATGTTTTAAAAATATGCATACGTTGAATTTTTGTCGAACGGCCCATTAGGGACTTGTTGTGGTGGCCCTTAAATATTTTCATTAAGCATATCTCCAAAACGAAAAGAAATCTCTGAATAAGAGTTGAACAAAAAATCTTTAAAATCACAAGACCTTTCCTTTAGTATCAAGAGAAAGGGGCCGACTCCTCAAATTAGGGGCTCAGAGGGGCCAAATGTCTTTAATCTATAACTCTCTAATGTTCAATATTTTGTAATACATTACTGAAGCAAAAGTATTCATCTTAACGATTTGCAACAGTATTTGATAAAATTTGGATCCAATGCTACGGAATTAGGGGTCACAAGGGGGTAAAATGCTATATATTTTATGCTTTATGTCTCAAAAAGGAGGACTATTTTTTAGGATACTTTAATGCCACTCTCTTTTAACGAATATCTCAGTCAAAATCACATCTCATCTTATCGAGAAAATCAACGGAAGACCTACTCGTTGCTCATCTAGTTATTATTATTATTATTATTATTATTATTATAATTAATATACATGTCTATATGAACATCAGAAAAACGCTAATTAAGCAAACAAAACGACAGAAAATTCTTATACCATACCAGCTGTCGAAAAATACTCGCAACGAGATCTCATCTAGTTGTTATTATTATTCTTACCGATTTTTTGCACGCAATTTCTCGTAAACTACTGGGCCAATTCTCATGAAACTTTCACATCTGATAGGTACTGAACTGAATCTTACTGGAATTTTTTTTCGTTGACGCTGTCACTTCCACTCGTGAGATATGGACAATTTTCTGATTTTCTGATTTTAAAATACAATTTTTTCTTGATTTAGTAGCGAAAACTGCTTAGGATATGTATTGAAGATTAATTGGAGAGGATAGTTCATGATTAATAGCGTTGCAAATTCGCCTTTTTGTGCGTCGTCAATACTTCCGGTCGATACCGGAAGCGAATTCAAAAAACGCAATTTTTCAACTTTTCGTTTTCGTTTTTAATATTTTTGTTTTAGAATTGAGTAGGGACTCTTTTGCAGAAGCGAAATATGTAATTAGTTTGATAATTGAAAAAGTCAATCTTGAGATATTTGCATTTGAAAACTCGAAGCGGCGATTCCAATGGCCGAATGGTTAGGGCGTTGGATTGTCACGCGGTCGACCCTGGTTCAATCCCCCGTGTGTCCAAAAAATTTATTACTTTTTCTGCTCGATTTTTCGATATTTTTTTAATTTTAGACAATTTGCAACTATATATTATAAACTTTTATAATATCTAAGCATATCTTACGTAATAAGGGGTCTAAATCTTTGACGCTTCATATCTTGAAAAGAGGAATTATTTTGATAAGCAATATTGAACAAAAGATGGTCAGAATAATATTCTAAACAATATGTATACTTTGAATTTTCGTAAAACGACCCTATTACAGACTTGTAGGGGCGGCCCCATAATATTTCCATTCGGCATATCTCCACAACCAAAAGAAATCTCTGAATAAGTGTTGAACAAAAAAACTTCAAAATCACAAGACCTTTCATATGATATCAAGAAAAAGGGACTGACCCCTCAAATAAGGGGCTCAGAGGGGCCAAAATTCTTTTATCTATAACTCTCTAATGATCAATATATTGTTATACATTCCTTGCGTAAAAGTGTTCATCTTAACTATTTGCAACAATATATGATAATATTTTGATCATATGTTACGTAATTAGGGGTCGCATGGGACCAAAATGCTATATTTTTTATCTTTTCTCGAAAAGGGTGAATATTTTTTAAAGCCTTATTGAACAAAAGATGTTCAGAATATCGTGATAAAAATGAGAAACATGAAGAAATGAAGAAAAACTTTATGTCATTCTCTTTTAACGAATATCTCAGTCAAAATCACATCTCATCTTATCGAGAATTTCAACGAAAGACCTACCCGTTGCTCATCTAGTTATTATTATCATTATTATTAATATACATGTCTATATGAACATCAGAAAAGCGCTATTTTAGCAAACAAAAAGACAGAAAATTCTTATACCATACCACCTGTCGAAAAAAACACACAAACTTAGGAGCATTGAAAGCTCTTGATTATAATGACAGGAGTGTTCATATAATTGTTATTTCCTTGCTTTGATCTTTCAATGTGCAAAAATGAACGAGATGAGGTTAAGATTTTAATTTATGTTATATTTTCCAATGATTTAATATGTTAACAATACAATGCTACTGACACGAAGTCGATATAACTATACAACACAATAATTAGATATTTTTATTATTACATCATGTTAACATTATTTATGATTCTCTCCTCATGAATACAATTTAACCATACGTAATTAATATATAAAATACGTTAATATTTTCTGTTTCCCCATAGAATAGCTCATATTTAGTGTAAGTATTTAAGTTAGGCTGAGAGTTCACTGAATAAAACATCTGAGAGAAAATATGTCCTAAATGTGATGAAATTGAGCTTTGCAGCATTATGTGTACTTTTTCATAATTGCTTACGTGATCCTAATGCATTTTTACTGTAAATGCGATAAAATATTTCGTTTTGCGTTTTGCACTATTGGTATTGAGATGCCTGATATGCTTAATGTGTGTTTCAGACATGCAAGAACTCGTGTGTTATTTTGTACATACAAGTAGTTCACTAATGCTAATTAATAATCTATTTCAGAATGCGCACAGGACAAAAATGTAGTACTCAAAGAATTCTTAAGATGGTTTCGTGTAAGGTACCCGCTCATGAAAATCGTTCATCTCTACATGGGAAAACAGATGTTACACGATGGTTTGAAAGATGCTTTTGTCTTGGTCATTGATGAAGTTAACATTATTGATGAAAGAGAATTCGAATATTTTGGAGAAAGTTTTGCCATTAACTGCAAACTATGGAAGAATACCTCTCCTGAATGCATGTCTGTTTCCAAGTTTGAACATGACCATCAACATAAAATAAACAATGCTGATTTATCAAAAATAGAACAGTGTTTGAGAACGAATTCGCGTTCCCTTTTCGAGGAGCACTCAAACCTAGAAATAATAAGTGGCTCGGCAAATAATTCAAAGAAGAATGGAGAAAACATTTCTTTTGAACCTAGTATTGTACTGTATTGCTCATGTAAAGGAGTTGTACCGTATGAGGAAAAGGAATTTCCTAAAGAAATTGATGGAATAAAAACAGACGTGAGAGAAGGCTTCTTTTACTTATTTCCGAACGACGAATATTTTAAAAGAGCGTCTGAGGTGCTTAATCCATTAATGATGGGAGCAAGCATAGGGAGGAAAGGTAAACAAAATATAATTTCAAAAGTAAAAAAAAATGCATTCTTGTGTTATCTAGAAAAAAAAACAGATGTAATATAAAAAATATTCCAACACAGGGATCTGTACTGAAGATGAAGCTAATATATTAAAGATAGCCCGACAATTGACATATTAAGAATATTAAGAATATTAAGAATATTAAGAATCACATACAAATAAATATATTCTAGGGGGCATAAAATAAAAGATATCACTAAGTCTGATACACCTGTATTTTACTTAAAAAGATGTTAATGGTAATCTAACAACCAAGCTCTATGATAAACGCGATGACTTTAACTCTTCAATCGCCAGATTCCCTTACTTATAATTATTCTATGTCACGACAGCCTATGCTTGATAAGTGATAACAAGATTGTTGTTCTATTTACAATTTTATATTAAAACAAATATGTACAAATATACAAAATGAAAAATTTAAGAATTTCAAAATGTCTATTATTAGTCTAGGACCACACTCCTGTAGCCGTCCACGTTCAATCCTTGTTACGGGTACCACGCCCTTGCACTGAATGTCACGGCGTCCTCGATGTCCCACGCCAATCCAAAGCGTATTAAGCGTCCACAGTGCTGACTAAACACATAAAACCACGTTTCTGAACACATAGCCCCGGCCTAGCGTACCACACACTCGTGTTGTCGCCTAGGTTACACGCATGAATAAATATGTATAGGAACCTTCAACAAATATGCGTAGATATATATAACAGCTTGACCCCAAACATAAAAGAAATCATAGATGTTCACACATATAATTGTTCACACATACAGCTTTAACTAATATGTATCACACCGTTTCGTACGGCGAAGCAAAATAATGTACAATATAACGTTATACTCTGAGTAATAACCTATATTATTACTTTACGCTAAAAACTCACAGCATGTGCACGTGGTAATATTTCCCGAATACAATTCAAACACTTTCTCTCGTGGATAAAAATAAAATAAGCTTTATTTATATAACACTACATTAATTTTCAATATAATAAATGTTAGTTAATTGCACTTATCCTGATAGGAGATTCAGTCACCACGAATAAAAACATCTAACGCTCCATGGACATGTGAAACTACTTTCACTGGTCAAGAAAAACGTGCGCTACACAAGACAAACCTGACATCACCTTATATAGCGACTGGCTGAATATATAAATCACCTGAGCGTCGCAATAGAACTCATTGCAGGATAAACACTAAATACAAATAAAGGTCAATACAGGGCAATGCTAAAATAGAGAATAAATATACATGTAACAAAATCAACTTTGATTGTGACATTCTATTCTTCTTTTTCTTGATAATCAAGGCAGGTGTTTACTCCTCCATGACACCTGGACCCACATTTGGTTTGTAAGAGGTCCGTTGCTCTGCTCTGATTCGTATTGTTTAAAATTAACTTTTGACCTGAATACTGTTTTTTATCTCAATTTTTCATGAATCAAAACAGTGTATTTTCAAGTTTCTATATGCAGGATTGATCTCTGGGAAGCTAAAAGTAACAGACTTCCTTCAAATGAATAAATAATGTTTGAATATTTGTTTCAGATGAAAACAAAATGGGAACTCTTGGTGGTTTCGTCACTTCAGGAACAGGGGAAATAGGATTTATTACCTGTGCCCATGTTTTTCATGATTTTTCCACAAGCAATCTGCCACCGATAATACCCTTTGAAGTCGTACAACCGTCTTACGCTTACAGAAATACAAATGAAGTTTGTGGTGAACATGTAAAATCCATATTTCAAAATTATCAAGAAGTTACAGTAGATGCATCCCTTGTAAAACTGAAGGACCGTGTTCCCCAGCGTGGACTTTTTTCAGAATTGACGGTTAATGACTTATTGGAAACTGGTAATTTTTCCCAGAAATGATTACATGTTTAGCTACAATCTAAAGTTTGAAATTATCATGAGGATATTATTTTTTTCATTTGTACGCCCAGCCATGAATATGGCCGGGGCATGTAGTGTTTGTCATATACATCTTCCGTCCTTCCGTCCTTCTATCCTTCCGTCACTCTTTGCGTTAAGCTTTATTCAAAGATCAATTTCATAGAAACTATCAAAGATATTTTCATCAGTCTTTAAAGACTCATAGATATCGATGAGAGCTATGAAACAACATTAGTATTTTTTTTACCTTGACATTTCCTTTGACCATGACCTCACTAGTTAAATTAGTGTTTAGCTCAGTTTTAACCATACCATTCAAGATGGTGCTATCAAACTTCACATGTGTACACATACTGATGAGAACTATTCAACTGCTTCACCATTTTTGAACTTGACATTTCCTTTGACCTTGATCTCAATTTTCTTTAATTAGAATTTAGCTCAGTTTTAAAGATGCCATTCAAGATAGCATATTTTAAACTACATATTCTGATCTATACTGGAAGGAGCAATTATACTGCATCAACATTTCTTAAATAAGTGTTTATCTCATTTTTTGAGAAACCTTCTCAGATATTTTCATCAAACTTCATATGCTGATAAATACTTATGAGAGGTATTCAACTGCATCAACATGCTTGACCTCGATCTTTCCTTTAACTTTGACCTAACTTTCCTAAATTAGTGTTAAACTTCTTATGCTGATACAAACTGATGTAAGCAATTCACCTACATCAACATTGTTGACCTTGACCTTCAAATTGTGCGTTTTAAAAAAATCATTCAAGATTTTTTTTATCAAACTTTATGTGCTGACACATATTGATGAAAGATATGCAACTGCATCGACATTTTTGACATTGATCTTTGCTTTGACCCTAACCTAACATAATTAAATTATTGTCAAACTTCATATATTGACATATTATTGTAAGCGTTTTAACTGTTTTTAAATTTTTGACCTTGACCTTTCATTTGACCTTGACATCACTTTATCAAATTGGTGTAATTCAACTGAAAGAAACCATTTATAATAATTCAACTTCATATGCTGTTACAAACTATTAAGAGCTTTTCAACTGCATCAACATTTTTTGACCTTGGCATTTTTTACCTTGACTTCACTTCAAAGAAATTAGTATCAAACTTCATATGATGATTGAAGCTGATGTAAGCAATTCAAATGCAGTACTATTCAGATCAAATTTCGTATCCTTATACAAATTTTCATGTTGCATTGATAATATACACTCGGCGGGGCATTTATTTATTCTTAGTTTCATTTAAACTTTTTATCAATGAACTTACACCCTTAAAATATCAATTAATTTGATATTATTTTTGATTAGGGTTCAGAAAAGAAAGAACTCCAGAATACTCAACAGGAGCAACACGTGATTATCTCAAACCGCAAAGTAAACGCACAAACAGTTGTATTAAAATTGGGGCAAGAAGTGGACTAACAAAAGGTACCTTGAAGTTGAGTGGAATGGCTGCCAGATGTCGAGGTGTAGATCTGCATCTAACAAATCCACCAACAGGGAGACCGTGTGACTATCTCTCACAACTCGAAATTATGGGGACGCCATTACAGCAGTTTGCCGCTGCCGGAGATTCGGGAGCTCTTGTTTTTCAAATAGATCCTCCAAACAGTGAAGAGGAAGACGATCATCTGTATTGCATTGGAATGGTAGTTGGTGGAACTTCTTTTCATTCAACTGTTGTTACTCCAATCGAACCTATTCTTAGATTGTTAAATGTGAACATGAAGGTTTTTCACCAAGAATTAATGGACCTTTGAAATTGTTGCATACACATGTAGGAAACGTTTTACTACTTTTTAGTAAAAAAAGATTTCTGAACTTATAGTATGTCTTTATTGTTATGGGTCAGAATTACCCGAAATGCCAGCAAAGATCAATAACACAATTTAAACTTAACAATAATTTATTTACAGTAATATATAATAAATATATCAAACATAAAGTACAAACTTAGTAAGAATCTAAAAAATACATACATCAGAGTGTCCGTTGCTGCACACAATGTCCCAGTGAAAATATATATCCCAGTTATATCTCAATAGTGCGTATTCGACAAAGTATTTCTATGCATCGATTTGACAGGGTATTTATACAGTAATATAAATCTAGAATATTCTAGAAATTTTTAAAACATGATATTACTGGAACAATCTGGACATACACAAAATTTAAGAATGTTCTAGATAAAATGACCGAACATGTTGACCACTCTGGAATGTTCAAGAAACTGAATGTTACTAATTATATACATAATGAAATAATACACATATCACAACACCTCCCCCCTTAAAAAGTTTGAATGTCAATGAAAACTTATATTGTAAAACATGTACATTAATACAAAATCTAGCATGTTTACGATATTCTTGACAAGGCGTCTGCAATAACATTGTCTTTGCCTTTGATATGCTTAATTGTTAAGCTGTATTCTTGTAACAACAAACTCCATCTAGTCAGTCTTTGATTCTTGTTTGACAATTTATGCAAAAATGTCAGGGGGTTGTGATCAGTATACACAAGAATTGGATGCAAAGTAACATTCAAATAAACATCAAAATGCTGTAAAGCTAACAACAAAGCAAGGCATTCTTTTTCAATAGTAGAATAATTTCGTTGACATTTGTAAGTTTCTTTGAAAAATAAGAAACAACTCTATCTACATTATCACTATGTTCTTGAAACAAAGCTGCTCCGATTTCAACATCACTAGCGTCAACATAAGCTTAAATTGCTTAGAAAAATCTGGAGTTGACAGAACTGGGTTGCTCATCAGGATAGATTTGATTTTATGAAAGGATTTTTCACAGTCCTTTGTCCATTCAAAGTTAACCCTCTTTTGTAAAAAATTTGTAAGTGGATTAACTACTGAGGAAAAATTTGGACAAAATTTTCTGTAAAACCCAGCCATGCCCAAAAACCTCATTAATTCTTTCTTGTTTGTAGGAATCGGGAACTTTGAAATAGCTTCCACTTTAGCCATTATGGGTGTAACATAACCTTGACCTACTTTATGACCTAAATACTCTACATAAGCATGACAAAATTCACTCTTTTCAAGGTTCACAGTTAAATTTGCTTTAGCTAAAATGTCAAATAAAGCACGCATGATTCGGAGATGTTCATCTCATGTGTTGCTGTATATGACGACATCATCAATGTAGGCCTCGCATCCCTCAAGATCATGGAGAAGGGAGTGAATCATCCTTTGGAATGTAGCCGGTCCGTTTTTCATGCCAAAAGGCATTACTTTATACTGGTAAAGTCCATCTGGTGTAGCAAATGGAGATATTTCTTTTGCTCTTTGTGTTAACGGTACTTGCCAGTAGCCTTTCAACAGGTCAAATTTACTGACAAATTTCGCATTTCCAATGTTGTCAATACAGTCATCGATTCTAGGTATTGGATATGAATCAGTTTTGGTAACAGAATTCACCTTTCTAAAGTCTGTACATAATCGGTAAGAACCGTCCTGTTTTGGTACAAGAATACACGGTGAGCTCCAATCACTTTTACTAGGTTCAACAATGTCATTGTCCAACATGTACTGCACTTCCCTTCTTAGGTACTGCAATTTTATTGGATTCAGACGGTACGGATGTTGTTTGATAGGCAGAGCGTCGCCAACTATAACATCATGACAAGCTGCATTAGTTTTCTTTGGAACATCCGAAAAGATTTGATGATACTCATTCATCAAGTTTTTAACTTGTTCTTTTTGGTGAATGTTCAAATGTCCAAGTTTGGCATCAAAATCAGCCAAAATTTCTGAGTTTTTCAAGCGAACACTCTGATTACAATCTTTCTCATTCATTTCTACACTCATATCACTTTCAATACAATTTTGAACAGTCTTAGCATTGGCTAAAGTGGAAACTGGTTTTACAGAATTTCGGTCACACCTTTCAAAATACTCTTTTAACATGTTAATGTGACAAACCCGTTTCTCTTTACGTCGACCTGGTGTCTTAACTACATAGTTTACATCACTGATCTTGCTTTCAATTTCATAAGGGCCATAAAATCTGGCCTGTAAAGGATGACCAGGAATAGGTAAAAATACAAGAACCTTATCACCTGGCTTAAACACCCTATTTCTGGCATCTTTGTCATACCACATTTTCATTTTCATCTGAAAATTCTTGAAATTTTCTTGTGCTAATTTACAAGCATTGTAAAGTTTTTCTTTGAAATCAGACACATAATCTAAAAGATTAAGATCACTAGTCTCAGTCAGCCACTTTTCCTTCAACAATTTCAAAGGACCTCTAACTGTATGTCCGAACACCAATTCAAAGGGACTGAACCCAAGAGACTCTTGGACTGCTTCTCGTGCAGCAAATAGCACAAGATGAACCCCTTCGTCCCAGTCTTTTTCATATTGGTAACAATAGGTCTTCAGCATTGTTTTTAGGGTTTGATGAAAACGTTCTAGCGCTCTCTGGGACTCAGGATGATAAGCAGTTGATCTATATTGCCTTATACCCAACTCATGCATGACTTGCTGGAACAACCCCGACATAAAATTTGAGCCTTGATCCGACTGAATTGCCTTGGGTGCTCCTACAAAACTGAAAAACTTGGTTAGGGCCTTAACTATGCTCTTTGCCTTTATATTCCTTAGAGGTATGGCTTCAGGAAATCGAGTGGATGTACACATAATGGTAAGTAAATACTGGTTTCCAGATCTGGTCCTAGGCAAAGGTCCTACACAATCCACCAACACTCGACTAAACGGTTCTTCAAAAGCTGGAATTGGTTGGAGAGGGGCGGATGGTATCTTCTGATTCGGTTTACCTACCATCTGACAAACATGACATGACTTGCAAAACTTCGAAACATCCTTTCTAAGCTTAGGCCAATAAAAATGACTCAAAATCCTATTATAAGTCTTATTGACACCTAAATGACCTGCCATAGGTGTATCGTGAGCTAAACTCATGACATCTCGACGATAAGCAGCTGGGACCACTATCTGGTGAACAACACGCCACACTTCATCTGGAGAAGCATCAGGTGGTCGCCATTTTCGCATAAGGATGCCATCTTTCATATAGAAGCATTCTCCAACTTTAGTAGCCTCTTCTGGTGGAAGTGCCCTCTTACTAAGTTGAATGATATCTGGGTTTTTATGTTGTTCAGAGAGTAAACGTTCTCGGCTGAGGATGTCCTTGCCTTTGCTAACTAGTGGATGTAACTCATCATCCTCACCACCAAATTTTGATAACAGTTCTTTCTTCTCTTGCTTCTTGATATTGTGTGGTTCCATGTTTGTTTGAGTGCCATTAAGGTCAGATAAGAAAGTGTCATTCAAATCAATATCAACAGAGGAATTCGTCTCGTCAAAGGCTTGAGTATGGTCTGCCTCCATTTCTCGTCTTCTGGCCATCGCTCTAGTAACAGCACAGGCTGGATAAATGTCATCATCTTCATCATTATACATGACATCTGGAGTGATCTTCTCACAAACTATAGGATCTGGTACAACTTTTCCACCAGCTAGATCGTTGCCTAACAACAAAGAAATGCCTGGAACGGGAAGTAACGGTCCAGTAACTAAATCTGACTTCAAACTAATTCTATGCAGGGGAACATCAATGACGCCTAGCTCCACACCCTGTAATAAAACTGACCCACCAGTAGAAGTCTGCTCAGACAAAGGAAGCACGCCCTCTAACAATAACGTCTGTGCAGCACCAGTATCTCTCAAAATCTGGACAGGTTTTATTTCGCTAGAGTCACCGAGTGAAACAAATCCCTGAGACATAAAGGGCTTATAATCCTCCATAGAATCAATAGAACTGGACTGTGAACCCTGGACATCAGGAGTGTCAGAACAAATCGAAACTAAGGCTTCTTTATCACCTCTAACTGCCGCACAAGCATGTGGTTGAGTTTTATCAAAATCATTTTTTCTCTTAAGTTTAAAGCATTCACTGATCAGATGACCCTTTTTCTTACAATAACTACAAGTAGGAAGCAACCCTATTCCAGACGATCCTTCAACACGTCCTGGACCGGACTTAAAACCACCTTGGGATGGAGACTGGGAACTTGTGAAAGACTGAGACCCTGAACCACTCTTTTTATATGTGTCTGAATTGGTAGAATTACTGCTAGTCTGAGATCTTGAAACAAAATTCTTTTTATGAGACAGAGCATAAGTATCAGATATGACTGCTGCCTCTTCAAGATTTTTCACAATCTTATCTTCTAAATGTGTTTTCAGATCTTGAGGAACACATTCCTTAAACTCTTCTACCAGGATGACTTGTCGCAAATTAGCAAAAGTTTTATCAAGTTTCTTAGATCTAAACCAGTGATCGAATAAATCTTCCTTCTCTCGTGAAAATTCAACAAATGTTTGATTATCAAACTTTCTATACTTTCTGAACTTTTGTCTATACGCTTCAGGTACTAATTCATAGGCTTTTAATATTGCTGCTTTGACCTTCTCATAGTCTGAACTCTCAACTACCCCTAGTGCAGAGTATACCTCAGCCGCTTTTCCAACCAGTACACTTTGTAACATCGTTGACCAAACATTTCGTGGCCATTTAAGATTCTCTGCGACTTTTTCGAATTGGGGAAAATATTTGTCTACAGATTTTTCTTGAAATTTTGGAACTAATCTGATATTTTTTGCTGCGTCAAATTCAGTTTTGACAACTGACGGTCCTGATTGGTTCTGTAATTTTAATTTCTCTAATTCAAAGTTCATTTCACGCTCTCTTTCTCGCTCTTATCTTTCTCTTTCTCGCTCTTCTCTTTCTCTTTCTCGCTCTTCTCTTTCTCTTTCTAATTTGTCTAATTCAAATTTCCGTTCACGCTCTCGTTCTTCAAATCTCATTTTTTCCAACTCTACTTGATACTGAAATTCTGACATATCATAAGATTCTGATTTAAGTGTATAATCTGGAAGATCATATTTTCCAAAGATGTTTTCTTCAACTAGTTTGTTTGCAACCTTTATTCTAATGTCTTGCTTTCTTTGTGAAGATTTAACCTCTAACCCAAGATGCAAACCTAACGCGATCAAGTCATCCTTTTTTAATGTATCAAAAACCTGAACACTTGGCGAATTAAGAAAGTCTGTGACCGAAAATACCATGTTGATTTCTGCTGGCTTATAATCAAATTAAACGGTTCAATTAACAAAATTTTGACAATAAACTGCAAAAGTGCAAGAAATTCTTTATCCCGGACGAGCCCCCAATTCTGTTATGGGTCAGAATTACCCGAAATGCCAGCAAAGATCAATAACACAATTTAAACTTAACAATAATTTATTTACAGTAATATATAATAAATATATCAAACATAAAGTACAAACTTAGTAAGAATCTAAAAAATACATACATCAGAGTGTCCGTTGCTGCACACAATGTCCCAGTGAAAATATATATCCCAGTTATATCTCAATAGTGCTTATACGACAAAGTATTTCTATGCATCGATTTGACAGGGTATTTATACAGTAATATAAATCTAGAATATTCTAGAAATTATTAAAACATGATATTACTGGAACAATCTGGACATACACAAAATTTAAGAATGTTCTAGATAAAATGACCGAACATGTTGACCACTCTGGAATGTTCAAGAAACTGAATGTTACTAATTATATACATAATGAAATAATACACATATCACAACATTATTAAAATTGTTAAAAAAAATATTTTGTGATGTATATTTTCAAAATTTTGTGATGTGTGTTCAAAATCTTGTCATGTATGTTCAATATCTTGTGATGTATTTTCAATATCGTGTGATGTATATTCAAAATTTTGTGATGTATTTGCAATAATCATGTGATGTATATGCAAAATCTTGTGATGTATATGCAGAAATATTGAAATGTGTTTCATAATCTTGTTTTATATGTTCAAAATCTCACGATGCATGTTCTCTAATCTTGTGATGAACAAATTATATGTTCTAAAAATCTTGTGATGTATATTTATGCAATAGTTTTATTTTTAAGCAATATTTTATTTATTTTGATAAATATTGAAAGAACTTTTTCCATAGTTCTACCAAGGAAAAATAGAGCTAGACCGAAACGCTGTGGAAATAAGAGTCAATGAATTAAGTATTTTATTTTATTATATTATATAACTTTGTGAAATCCGGTAATCTGATTGGTCAATACGAAGTACTTATTTTTTAATAACGACCGCTGAAAGCGAATAATGACTCGCACGAGTTGCCTCGTTTTCACTTTCGCTTTAGACAAACATGGAAGTTCGCAAGTTGAAGGTGAGGAAAATTTAAAACATATAGTGAAGAACTCTGAGACTGATAATACAAACCAATTACTAGGATATTTGTGAATATTTTTCGGGAATAATTAGCACAAACCATTTCATGGTTGAGTTCGACCTTTCCACTCAGCGAGCAGAGTTTTGACGCTGTTTACGCGGTTACGGAGACTAAAGAAAATATAGACAAGATATGCAATGTAAGATTGTATCTATTCTTCGAAGGCATAGGTATTTATATTTTGTCAGTGCATTTCGTCTGCAAGTGTAAACGAGACCGATTCTCAATCTGGGGGAGGGGGTACTCTGTGTTATTCGGAGATAGATATCTTGCGTCATTATTATGATATGGGAAATTTATGCCGAAACAATTTCCTCTGAGTAATATTCAGTGAATTCTGAAACATTTACATTCAACTTATTTATGGTTAATACTATCTCTGTAAATAATAGGATGATATACATTGCACTAATAAATTTGGGAAATTATTACTTATATAATATAATAAATATGGACTCAATGCACGGTCAATATGCATTTATAATGACCCAGGATGACAGATATTGACCGAAGATACATGAAGTATATCGACCTTGGGCTAGCGCCCTCGGTCGATATACTACATGTATCTCCGGTCAATATCTGTCATCCTGGGTCATTGTAAATGCATATTGACCTACATTGAGTCCATATTTGTATAATATTTTATTGTATTTATATTATCCTTAATATATCTGCATAAATTACCAATATCTAATGTTTCTATTCTTTGTATCAAAGACGCAGATATTCATTACTACATTTCCTTTTGACTTGGAAAGCAAAGTAAAGTGCCCATTTAGAAAAATATTATAAGTATATTTTTAAATAAGTCATTCCCGAATAAGTCAAAACTGTTTTGAAAGATAATACTTTGCGACAAGCTTTTTTACAACATTTTTTTAAATTATCAAACACGACAAAATCGTCCGTAGAAGAAATTATTTATGGAGTTAAAAAAATTATTTTAATTTACATTAATACAGAATCGCAAGGTATACTACAAGATTACATGTATCCGAGTAAAATTGATATCCCTACTTTTTACTACAATATGTACTTATTGCTACTTTAACCTCCTAAATTATTAATAACTACATGTAAAGAATGGAATATATTACGGCTTTTGTACATGCAGGAAGATTGCAATGTAACTTAACGTAATCACAAAGCAACGCCTATTTCAATTCTAAAAGACCCACGCTTTAAAAATGTCATTGTCTGCTTTAGATGTAAAATATATGTATTTTTCATTCAGTTCTTATAAGTGCCTGTTCTATGTCAGAGTTTGACATTGGATGAGGATACATGTAACTGTAATGTCTCGTCTTTGGTACATTTACTTGTATGTTACGTCGTCTATGTCAATTTTCGAAACATGAACATGTATATTGTCCCTATATTTCACTATCCTGGAGGACGATTGCAATTTCAAATGATTTTAGAAAACAAAGAAATTATGTAATAAAAGTAAAGCGTCAGTCTGTCTACCAATACTTCATTGAAAGGTGTGCAGGTGGACAAAAAAGTAAAGATTTTTGGCCAACTATAAAACCATTTTTAACCAACAAAGGTACACATGTCAGAAAAAAATATTATTCTCTCAGAAAACGAAATTCTTGTGTCTGATCAAGATGAAGTATGCAATATTTTCAATTTTTTTCAAACATTTGTAAAAAAGCTTCACAACAATCAAATGTACTTGAAAGAATAGGGGTACACCTGACCAAATTAGGAAAACTTAACCATTTATCATACATTTATCATGTCAAACTTCAACTACTGTTCATTAGTTTTGCATTTTTGTGGTGAACGAGAGACAAAAAAAATGTAAAAAAAAATACAGGAAAGAGCACTGCGATTTTTTTTATGATGACTAAAAAATTCATATAGTTATGTTCTGGACAAATCAAAATGACCATGCCTCAAACTCAGGCGTATTAAAACAACGGCCATAGAATGTTTTAAGATTTTAAACAAGCAAATAAAATATTATTTACAGATATTCTATAGGCCAATAACTTGAATTTAAAAATTAATATCTTCTTCACTATTTTATTAATATATTTTCTGTACATTACATATTTAATTGACACTGCCGTATATTTGTATGCAAATACATCGGAGGGTAATGTGTGGGGTGAGGGGTCTTAATAAATCGATCTAGTGCAAGGGCATACACTCTATGGATCAAAGTAAGCTTTTACATTTAAACTATAGAACTATTGAGGTATCTGAAAAGTGCTGCGATCCTGATGAAATCTTAAAACAATTTATTTATATCAATATTTCATGCCGCTGACCAGCAAAAAATATAGCATTCGGTCATACAAGTATAATTTTAACAATGAAATTGCAGAATTTAGACAGGATCTCAGCACTTTTTAGAAACTACAATGCGTATTGAAAATATTTATATACTAAACTTGGAAATTTAACTCGGTTATGCCCTTGCACTAGTGGTATTTATATGTAACATCAATACTTCAAGTCCATGTGCTAAAATCGCGTGACTACCGCATCACGTGACTACTCTAACTATAAAATATAATCGTCCTCGATATGTAGTTATTAATTAGAGTTACAATTATTCGATATAAATTATGTTCTAAAAATAATCGCCATCCCGATTACGAATACATATTTAAATACAAAATTTAGTCGATATTTCCATTGCACACCTTAACTGTACTGCCCAGCATCTTGTAGAAATATTACTAATTTTAACCAGTTTAAATTTAACAAAAATAGCTGGTACAGTAATTGTTGTAATTGCTGTGCATGGCACTAATATTATTTTTAGAAACTAGTAAAAACAGGGTTTCAGTTATAATTCGGTTGTCAGCTTTAATGTGGTGAATACTATGTCATTCTAAAGCACCGCTGAGAAACAGTGATATTTTAGTATTTTGATGTAATTTTGAAGAAAAAAAACTGTTTCTTGTTACCGGTAATTATGTATGATTGATTATGTTGTACTTTATTTAACATTATTATGTAATCGGAAAATAGATCTTCATAGCTAACTAAATGTTCTTTGTTAATGTACCCGACTTTAAATAAATATTATCTTATCTTATCTTTTTCTTAGAAAAAATATATATAATCTGTTTCATGACAAAGTTTTAGAATTAAATAAGATGAGGTAGGGGACAAGTGTTAGAAGGATATGGAAATAACGAACAGTATTCAATTTCAACGTCCATTAAACAAATATACAAAATAAGAGCAGGGCAAACACGGATTTGTAATCTAAACCAGTGCTGAACAGATATGTTACGTCACGTCAGGCGCGTCAAACGGACTTGGGACAATTATTTGGACATTAAAATTTGCTTCCCTTGTAAAAGCTGATAGGGGTGACATGAAAATTTATATATAAATAGGATGAGTTCACCATCCATCGGACACATACCTTACTTTGGACAACTTTAGGCAATAAACCCTCTTTCAACTTAAAGAGTTCTGTGTATTTATTCGTTTCTGTCTTAAAGACGAAAATTGGATTTTTTTTTAATTATACCGATTGTTATTATGTTGTGATAAAAATACCCCGTCATATTTTACATCATCAAAGGGGAATAACCTGAAATTTATGATTTTGCAATTTTTAGAGTTATCGTTCTTTTAAATACGACTTTCACGGAACGAGTCGGACTTTGGCGAATTTTGTCCGGGATTTGTAATTTTACATAAATTATAAAAAAAGAAATTCATTGAGATACACGCATCAAACCTTAACAATTCAATTGTATGGTCGTAGAATTAAATACTTTTTAGACATCATCAATGTATAGTCTTTGGCAGTATAAACACCGATGAATGAACATTCATGAAATTGCAGACTTTATTTCTTAATTATAATTGAGAGTAGAATTTTCGCAAGCACTGAAGCAGACAAATCCTTTAAAACGCCTGAACATTGCTAAATTGTATCTTTGCAAGAGGCCCAAGGGCCTTGGATCGCTCTTCTGATAAATTGTACAATCTATCACTTCTATTAGAAGCCTCCAACTCGATGAGTATCATGAGACAAAAATTGCATTAACTGACAAAGTTTGATAATATTTAGCCGTTTAAGACTGAATATATTATAATTATTAAATACCATTTGTAGGTCACAGTGACCTACCTTTTTATTGAAATTTTCTGAGAACTAAAGATACGGTAATTGACAAAGACTGATGATTTTAATTAAATAAATACATGAGATATTCAAAAGAAGGTCACCAACACCTACTTTATGGTCAACATTCTTGGAAAACCAAAGATACATCATATTACTTAATTTGACAATTCTAAGCCGATTAGTACCAGATATAATTAAATATAGCCATCTAGTGTCGAAATACCATGACCTACTTTTTGTTTGACGTTCTCCGAAAACCCAAAGTTCCTAAACTGACAACGTTTGATGATTCTACGCTAATACATACCAGAAATATTCAAAAGTAGGTCACCTTGACTTCATTTTGGTCGACATTCTCCGAAACCACAGGATGCTTTAACTGACAAACATTGGTGATTCTTAGTCTTTAAGTGCCTGAGATACTAAAATATAGCAATAAAATGTCAAAAGTAGGTCACTGTGACCTTGATCTTCTCTTTGATCGACAATCTCCGAAAATCCAAGATGCCTGCATTGACAAAGTTAGGTGATTTAAGATTAATAAGTACCAGATATACTTAATTATGGCCACAAAATGTCAAAAGTAGGTCACCGTGACCTACTTTTTGTTCGTCTTTCTCCAAAAACCAAATATGCATCGACTCTCAAAGTTAAATGATTCTAAGCCAATAAATACCTTTGATACTTTAATAGCCATAAAATGTCGAAAGTAGGTTATCGTGACCTACATTTAAGTCGACATTTTTTAAAGACCCAACATGCATCTACTGATCAATTTTGATGATCGTAGGTCTGAAAGTAATCAAACTATGCGTTTTAAACAAATTTGAAAACAAATGTCTACAACATTTCAAAAGTAGGTCAGTGTAACCTACTTTTTTTATAATTATGTTTTAAGATGCATCAAAGTACAAGATTCTAAACCTCCTAGTAACTGAAATAATGGGATTTAGTGTTTTTAAAAGGATATGTCATAAAGTTAAAAAAAAAAGTCACGGTGACCTACTTTTAAGT
This sequence comes from Saccostrea cuccullata, assembly GCF_032062105.1. NCBI lineage: Eukaryota > Metazoa > Mollusca > Bivalvia > Ostreida > Ostreidae > Saccostrea > Saccostrea cuccullata. Next base: position 160,857 of record NW_026935523.1, read on the forward strand.
TGGCATTGATCAAAGACCCAAGATGCATCAACTGACAAAGTTTGATGTTCATAGGCCTTAAAGTTTCCAAAATATGTCTTTTTATCAATTTGAAAACAAATCTCCTCAAAATTTCAAAAGTTGGTCACCGTGACCTACTTTTGAGTTAATATGATGTTAAGTCAAACGATGCATCAACGTACAAGATTTGATGATCCTAGTCCTTATAGTAAGCAAAATATATTCGTTTTTATTAATTGTAAATTAAGGTCAACTTTGAAGTGACCCAATTTCAATCTTCGACATATCCTGATCCTTATATGTAAGTTTGGTGAAAATCTGCTGGGTGGCTATGAAGTAAAAGATTTTTTAGCATCCAGTACTTTTGGTTTTGTTTTCCTGATTATTTCCCCCTTTTCATGGGTCCAAACCCTTATTTTAAAGATAAATGGTAGCCCCTGAACCAGGGATACCCTGTGACAGATTTGGTACTGATTTGCCAAGAGGTTCTTGAGATATGTCCCATATTCTTAAAAGTTTATGTACACAGAAACACCGCATAAATGGCCATAGCATTAGCTCTTTGATCCTTTAGATTAGAAGAGCTTAAAATACACCATATAGCTATTAAGCTCATGAAACAAAAAAAAAATACTTGAATATATTATTGTCCCCGAGGCCCGTTGAATATATTAAAAATCGTGTTGAGGATTTTTTTTCTCTATGAAATACATGTATTTTAAAGTGAGTAATGTGATATATCACCCTCAGCTTATTTAAGAAGGCACTGAGTTGATTTGTATACTGTAAGCGTGGTTATATCGACGAGTTGAAAAAGTGACGATTTTGTGTTTATCAAAATTGACGAGTGTTAAGTTTGCCGAATATTTAATCAATTGATTTAAATCCTTGAATTCACGGTGATAAAAAAGCAGCGTCGAAATTACTAAATTTTAGCTTTTGTAAAAACTATCTACGTGTGTAAGATTTGATTAAATAAATTGCTCTCTTGTAGTTTGATTTCATTATAAGCGGTCAATTGCCTATCAGGTGACTTACTAGGATAATTACGACGTGAACATTACGCTATATTACGCATTCAGTATTTGATACACTAATTTAGATTCAATGATTTTAAAAAAAGTGATTATAAAATATCACTGTGTTTTCATATCTAATTAAAAAAAAATTAACAGTGACTTTGATCAAGTTGTAAAAGGAAAAAAAGTCTTGAAAATTTAGCGCTAAAGTTGTACTATGGTCAATGTCTGTTGTGACGCTATGTATATACATAAGAAGTTTGAAGAGTGCAAATTTTGACGAAAAAATAAAAATCATCAATAAAGTCAAAATTTGCACATCGTCAAAATTAATACATTTACAGTATTTTAGCGTGTATTGATAAAGTCTCCTTGAATGCTGTCATTTTAGCTCATCTGAGCCGAAGGCTCACGTGAGCTTTTCTGATCAAAATTTGTCCGTTGTCTGTCGGCGTTGTCGTTGTTGTCCTCGTAAACTTTTCACATTTTCATTTTCTTCTCAAGAACCACTGAACCGATTTCAACCAAACTTGCTACAAAGTATCCTTGGGTACAGCAGGTTTCAAATTTATTCAAATGAAGGGCCATGCCCTTTCCAAGGGAGATAATTATGAATTTGAGAAATGCCATTTTTAAAAAAAAACCTTCTTCTCAAAAACGACTGAACCGAGAAATATGAAACCCATGTGAATTTATCCTCAGATATTGTAGATTCAAGTTTGTTCATATCATGACCCCTGGGGTAGGGTGGGTTAAAAATGGCCGATCAAAGTTTTACTAAGGAAATGGAAAAATCTTTAAAAATATTCTTCTCAAGAACCACTTGGCCAGGATATATGAAACTCTTGTGGAATTATCCTCAGATAGTGTAGATCGAAGTTTGTTCAAATCTTGACCCTCGGGGGTAGGATGGGGCCAAAATGGTCGATCAAATTTAATTTCAAAATTTAATTCTCATAGGAATATAAAGGAAAACCTTTTAAAATCTTTTTTAAGTACTTCAAAGCCATGATTAGTAATATTTATGTAGAATTATCCTCAGGTCAAGATATAGATCTATTTTGAATGATATTTTTCATTTGTACTTGCAGTCCAAGCAAGTTTATCAACATGCATCCAATGTATGTATATTTTGGTCAAATGAAAGAACAATCTGAATCTCCATAGTATCTACTGAAAACTGGCATCCCGTTCTATAACGGTATATAGTGGTATAATTTACATAGGAATAAATAGGAAAAATCTTTTAAAAAAAACTTCTTCTCTAGATCCACTGAGCCAGGAAAGATGAAACTCATATGGATTCATCTTCAGATAGTGGATATTCAAATTTGTTCAATCATGACCCCCTGTGATAGGGTGGGACCAAAATGGTTGTACTAATCAGTTTTTCCTTCATATCACTATGAGCAAAACCAGGATGCATGGAAGCCTTCTTGAAGCATTAACTAAACTTTTGGGGACCCTTTGTTCAAATCAATGATACCTGGGCTACCAGAAGCCCCATGAGTTGTAGATTGTGGGCAGTGGAAAAGATTTTTTTTTCTTATTGATCATATCATCAGAGGACTTTTCAATTCTTTCACCGCCTAACTCAGGACAATTTTCCTTCCACCTTTTTACTGCTTCAGAATGGGTTATGGGTTTTATTAGCGTCATTCATAGAAATCAAAGCGCATTTGCTATCTAATATTTGTACATTTCCAAGGGAACCTGGGTGACCAATGTGAATGTTAACGTTTTCTGGTTGTACATCCGATTTGTCCAACTTAAATGGCTTTGGTAGCTCAGTCCAATTCACTTCCAACAAAGCAACGTCATCTGCTTCGTTATAGAACGGGATGTCATTTTTCAGTTGATACTATGGAGATTCAGATTGTTCTCTCATTCGACCAAATATACATACATTGGATACTTGTTAATAAACTTGCTTGGACTGCAAGCACAAATGAAAAATATCATTCAAAATAGATCCATATCTTCTGTTTGACAAACAAAAACAATTACAAACAAGAGGCCCAGGGGCCATAGCGCTCACCTGAGCATATCAGCTTGGAAAAAGCACATATCATGATTTTGACGAACTAGAATCTACACTACCTGAGAATAATTCTACATAAATATTACTAATCATGGCTTTGAAGTACTTGAAAAAAGATTTTAAAAGGTTTCCCTTTATATTCCTATGAGAATTAATATTTGGTCGGCCATTTTGGCCCCACCCTACCCCCGGGGGTCATGATTTGAACCAATACTACCTGAGGATAACTTCACATGAGTTTCATTTTTCCTGTCTCAATGGTTCTTAAGAAGAATTTTTTTCACTGATTTTTCCAATATACTCCTAGGTAAAACTTTGATCAGCCATTTTGGCCCCACCCTATCCCAGGGGATCATGATTGAACAAACTTGAATCTACACTATCTGAAGATGAATCCATATGAGTTTCATCTTTCCTGGCTCAGTGGATCTTGAGAAGAATTTTTTTCAAGAGTTTTCCTATTTATTTCTATGTAAAACTTTGATCAGCCATTTTGGCCCCACCCTACCCCCAAGGGTCATGATTTGAACAAACTTGAATGTACACTACCTGAGGATGATCCCATATGAGTTTCATCTTTCCTGACCCTGTGGTTCTTGAGAAGAAAATTTTTAAAGCTCCTAGGTAAAATTTTGATCGGAAACTTTGGCCCCATCCTCCCCCCGGGGGTCATGATTAGAATAAACTTGAATCTACACTATCTGAGGATGATTCCACATGAGTATCATCTTTCCTGGCCCAGTGGTTCTTGAAAAGAAGATTTAAAAAAAAAATTTCTATATATTTAAGGAATGAAGCTTATTTCAACTTATGTTATCCGATATAACATAACTTGGGGCAGTTTACGCTTTATAAACCGCGAAGCGGTTTATAAGAAAGCGTAAACTATCCAAAGTTTTGTTATATCGGATAACATAAGTTGAAACTTGCTTCATTCCTTATAATTTAATTTCAGTGTAGACAATGAGACAATATTTCCTCCGGGAAAAGGCTTCAAATTGAGCATTATTTTAAAAATAACGTTAAGCGGAGTAATACGTTTTTGACGTAATTCATTGTGACGTAGGCAAGTTATGTTATACAAAATATTATATGTTCCTCTGAATGATTCAGCAAGTGAAATTAAATTATTCCTTGGTAAAACTTTGATCGACCATTTTGGCCCCATCCTACCCCCGGGGGTCATGATTTGAATAAACTTGAATTTAATCTACCAGAGGATGATTTCACAAGAGTTTCATCTTTCCTGGCCAAGTGGTTCTTGAGAAGAAGATTTTAAAAGATGTTTCCTACATTTCCTATGTAAAACTTTGATCGGCCATTTCGCCCCCCCCCCCCCGGGGGTCATGATTAGAACAAACTTGAATCTACACTATCTGAGGATGATTCCACATGAGTATCATCTTTCCTGGCCCAGTGGTTCTTGAAAAGAAGATCTTAAAAAAAATTTTCTATATATTTAAGGAATGAAGCTTATTTCAACTTATGTTATCCGATATAACATAACTTGGGGCAGTTTACGCTTTATAAACCACGAAGCGTAAACTGTCCAAAGTTTTGTTATATCGGATAACATAAGTTGAAACTTGCTTCATTCCTAATAATTTAATTTCAGTGTAGACAATGAGACAATATTTCCTCCGGGAAAAGGCTTCAAATTGAGCATTATTTTAAAAATAACGTTAAGCGGAGTAATGCATTTTTGACGTAATTCATTGTGACGTAGGCAAGTTATGTTATACAAAATATTATATGTTCCTCTGAATGATTCAGCAAGTGAAATTAAATTATTCCTTGGTAAAACTTTGATCGACCATTTTGGCCCCATCCTACCCCCGGGGGTCATGATTTGAACAAACTTCAATCTACACTTTATATATCTGAGGATAATTCCACAAGAGTTTCATCTTTCCTCGCCAAGTGGTTCTTGAGAAGAAGATTTTAAAAGATGTTTCCTACATTTCCTATGTAAAACTTTGATCGGCCATTTCGCCCCCCCCCGGGGGTCATGATTAGAACAAACTTGAATCTACACTATCTGAGGATGATTCCACATGAGTATCATCTTTCCTGGCCCAGTGGTTCTTGAAAAGAAGATCTTAAAAAAAATTTTCTATATATTTAAGGAATGAAGCTTATTTCAACTTATGTTATCCGATATAACATAACTTGGGGCAGTTTACGCTTTATAAACCGCGAAGCGTAAACTGTCCAAAGTTTTGTAATATCGGATAACATAAGTTGAAACTTGCTTCATTCCTAATAATTTAATTTCAGTGTAGACAATGAGACAATATTTCCTCCGGGAAAAGGCTTCAAATTGAGCATTATTTTAAAAATAACGTTAAGCGGAGTAATGCATTTTTGACGTAATTCATTGTGACGTAGGCAAGTTATGTTATACAAAATATTATATGTTCCTCTGAATGATTCAGCAAGTGAAATTAAATTATTCCTTGGTAAAACTTTGATCGACCATTTTGGCCCCATCCTACCCCCGGGGGTCATGATTTGAACAAACTTCAATCTACACTTTATATATCTGAGGATAATTCCACAAGAGTTTCATCTTTCCTCGCCAAGTGGTTCTTGAGAAGAAGATTTTAAAAGATGTTTCCTACATTTCCTATTTAAAACTTTGATCGGCCATTTCGGCCCCACCCTACCCCAGGGGGTCATGATATGAACAAACTTAAAGTAACAGCTGAGTTATGATAAAAGAAATTAAAAAAATGTAAAAATTTCATAAATTATTTCTGCAATGACATAATTATTCTTCAAACACGATATCTAAGTTATTTAATTAAAAAACGTGTTCCCCTTGGGGATTCGGGTCAGAATAAATCCTCAGTATCCCTTGCTTGTTGTTAACGGCGACTAAATGGGGCGGTCCCTCGGATGAGACCGTAAAAACCGAGGCCCCGTGTCACAGCAGGTGTGGCACGATAAAGATCCCTCCCTGCTAAAAGGCCCTGAGTGCCGAGCATTGGCCTAAATTTGCAGCCCTTCACCGGCAATGTTGACGTCTCCATATCAGTGAAATATTCTGGAGAGGGACGTTAAACAGTATATAATCAATCTAAAAACGTGTAAATCCTCACCATCAAAAAGATAAGTCCTTTTACTTCGGAGTTCCGAGTGACAATGAAGACTGAATGTTCAGTGAAAGGTAAACGCAAGGTGAACGTAAAGTAAACGGAACGAAGAACGGCTAAAGTTTTGTGAACAGTGAACCCCAGCGCACGGTGAACGGTGAACGCAACACTGTGAATGGCGAGCAAACGGTGAACTAAAGCTGAAAGAACAGTGAATGAACGCTAAATGAACAGAAAAATGGGAAAGTAGATCTTTTCAAGGACCGTTCTTAGTATCGATAGGGTTGATTGGTCCATCACAAAAAAAAAATAATCATAAGTGTGTGTCATTGTAACAACAGCAACCTCAATTTGTTCTAACAAGATAAATACAGTTCATCAGATTAAAGTCCTTATTGAATCATAAAGTCACCATATATCGTACATTTGCACATATATAATGTACATTTTGGTTAAATAAACTTTAATTCCATTTTCACTGTAAAAAATATACCAATTTCTACATCTATTATATGCTGTTTTATTGGAAAAAAAAACAGGCATAAAAAAACCAAAGTACTTTTTCTCCCTGAAAAGTGATAAGTATATGACTTCTTTTTTAATGCAAGAAGATATTAATTTTAATATATCCTTAAGATTATCTTGTTAATGAATGTTGTGTATATTTATAGTTTTGTATACTGATTTAATGAGATATATCTTTATGTACCATACATACAAAAGTATATATCTTTATGCACCGAATTTATGCACATCCATACTTTTGTGACGGAATTATTGTCCCCCGCTTTCGCAAAAACGAGGGGACATTAAATCTCATTCGTCTCTCCGTTGGTCCGTCTGTATGTCCGTCGGTCCGTCACAAAAACTTTAACCTTGCCCAAAACTTTCGATTTAATGGAGCTATAATATTCATATTTCATATGTGCATTCCTTGTGATAAGACCTTTCTTTGGCTACCACCAAATTTGATCTTTTCACCTTGACCTTGGAGTTTCAACTACTTTTACTAAAAAATTCCAAACTTTTACTTTGGCCATAACTTTTGAATGGTAGATACTAAGACTTTCATATTTCATATATTTATTCTTTATGACAAGACCTTTCATTAAATACCATCAACTTTGACCTTTTGACCTTGACCTTGGAAATTTACGTACTTATGAAAAAACTATATTCTAGACCATTATTTTTGAACATGTAAGAGCTACGGCTTTTATACTTCACATATTTTATTCTTGTAAGAAGACCTTTCATTGGATACCAAGAACTTTGACCTTTTGACCTTGACCTTGGCGTTTGAACTACTTTTTAAAAATTATAACCTTGGTCACAACTTTTGAACGGTAGATACAAGGACTTTTATGTTTTACACATGTATTTTTTGAGGAACCACCTTTTATTGGATACCAACAACTTTGACCTAAGGACCTTGACCTTGGAGATTTATGTACTTCTGAAAAACTATAACCTTGACCATAACTTTTAAACGGTAAGGGCGATGGCTTTCGTACTTCACGTTTGTAATCCTTGTGAGAAGACCTTTCATTGCATGCCAAGAACTTTGACCTTTTGACCTTGACCTTGGAGTTTAAACTACTTTTAAAAATTTAGCCTTGGTCACAAATTTTGAACGGTAGAAACTAGGACTTTCATATTTTAAATATATGTATTCTTTATGGCGAGACCTTTCATTGGATATCAAAAACGTTGACCTATTGACCTTGATCCTAAAAATGATATCTTGCCCACAAAGATACCGAAAGCAAGGGACCACAATTCTTTGAATTTGCTTGTTGTATTTATATCTTAATGTACTCCATTTTTTCCTTTGTAATAATAAATTGACTTCTTCATTTTTAATTTTTATTGTTGTGTAACATATGAAGATAATGAACAGTTTTCAAGATACTCAAGTCTATAAAACATCATTAGAACAAATACGGACCACCAAATCGTTAGATGTGGAATCATTATAGAATGAGCATTCCCTGCCGACCGGTCACACTCGCCGTATGCTCCTTGTCATGATTGGGAAATAACGGAAAAATCTCTCGTCAAGTCATTGTATAAATAATGGATTTGCAATAGGTATGAAAATATGTCTTTGAGAGGTAACCGTAGACCGCTCGTTTCATGATCAAAAGGTCCACCTACTGCCTAGGTCACATTTCCCGGCCGTTAGCCGTTAACCGGTGGTAATCGGTAGTAATCCCTAGTGTTAACGATGCCCCAACATCGGTCCACATCGGCCCAGTAGTCCTTAAAGTATCAATCACATTATCCAGCGATATTCATACGATTGGCAACCAATCCGTTTTATGAGAAAAATGGCGTGGTTGCCGGCCGGACTTACAAAGGTAAGCTAAGCATAAAACGATGTTCCAGGATAATTGGCCGATGTATATTACATCGCTTATAAATAAGTGAACATCGTTCGTACATCGGTCGACTACGGGCCAATGTTTGGTCGAACATCGACCGATGATCGGTCGTTATCTGTTGAACAACACTCACCCCCCCCCCCGATGACCTCAGATTCAATGGATATTGGATGATGCTCGGCCATACATCGGCCGATCCTTGAAAGATGTGTTAATGATGGGTTGCCGATGAGGAGCAATGTGAGGCATCGTTAGTGACATCGCTGATTTTTAACAACGAATTATTTCCTATCGATGACCCCACCGATTTGCAAAAAAGACTCAGTCACCATCCGATCACTAGTGGTGCCCGGCCGGCAACAACGCCATTTTCTTAAAAAAAACGCATCGGTTTCTCATCGTATACCCCATCGTTGGATAATGTGACTTATACTTAAGTAGATAAATTAATTGGTAGAAACTGTTCCTTTGTAAAGCGCTCGGCACTTTGATGTGAAAGGTTTGGTCCTTCGGATGAGAACTTCACAACCAAGTCACCGTGTCTCGAGAGGAGTAAACATATTAACCTTTTCCTTAGTCAAGGAATTGTAACCTAAAGTGTCATTGAAATAACATTTCAAGAAAAAGTTTGACACTTTTAAAAGTTGAATTAAAATAATCTCCCTGAAATTGCATTTTGGTAACAGTGGGGCCACAAAAGGGAATCAAAATTTTACAAAAAAATAAATATATGGGCATATTTGTCAAACTTGTAAATATCAAAGACATGGTTGATGAATAGATACAGAAACATCCACAGAAATATATTGGTAGAACTTTTTTCATACCCCTCTAATGAACCAGTGCGATAAGATCACTTATTTGCATAATCTGTCCTTACTTTAGCAGTATACCTTTATCATCTGCGTACCGAGTTTAGTTCTTTCAGTTGAGTTACATATAAATATTTTTAAAGGAGGTAACTTTTTTCATACCCCTCTAATGAACCAGTGCGATAAGATCACTTATTTGCATAATCTGTCCTTACTTTAGCAGTATACCTTTATCATCTGCGTACCGAGTTTATATCTTTCAGTTGAGTTACATATAAATATTTTTAAAGGAGGTAAATTACTGACAAAAAAGGTTTGGGAAAAAACAAAATCAGCAACATCGTTTAAAGTCATTATTTTGACCTTGAATACTTTTTGTTATCTTCATTTGTTTCATGTTTGGTATACTATTTGAACAAGTACATGTATTTTAACATGTATGATAATAACGTTATCATAACGTTTAGCATATAGAGAAAACGAACAGTATTCAAATGCCATAAAACAATAGGAGCAGAGCAAACACGGATCTGCAAAACATGAGAGGTGGGATACCATGGATGGTGGAAGCGTGAGCATCCCCTGAATTCCAGCCCAACCAAACGCATGCTCCTTTTCATAATCGGCAAATAATTACTAAATAACATACTACATTTCACTGATCTGACTTATTGTATACTACAACACGACGTGCAGGGGGCAGACTTTAATTGAATATTTTCTGCAGTACATGGGTATGTCTTGGACATCACCGTCACGAAGAGGATACTTCACTGATATCTCCTAAAATGTCAAAAATACATAAATTAGAAAAACTTAAAGTTCAGGCTCATGTATATACACAGGGAATTGAATTATATTGTGTTCTGAATGTTGATTTCTTTTTCTTTTTTTTTGCAAATGTTTAGAATTGAAAAATTACATTTTTTGTCTTTTTTGCCTAAAAAGACTTTATATGTCTGCCTCTTTAACAAAAAAGAGATCCAATTAAAACCATATGTTATGGCTATCTCCTTTTTATAAATATTGATAAACATAAAATTATATTTATCTTCTTTGGTTTTAAGCAAATTTTCGTAATCGTACATTTAAGGAATGTTTTTCAGTTTTGTGTGAGTTATTGGTGTGTGAATCACACAGACTTGTCACGTAGGCTAGCGCTTCATGACAAATACGCCTACGTGCTAGTCTATGGGATTCACACACCAATAATTCACACTTAACTGAAAAACAATCCTTATATTTACATTTTACATGTTTGGAAGCAACTAAAATATGCTAAATATTTGATTTTCTCGCTGCCCTATATCGTTGCACTTTTACTAACGTCGCTGCAGCCTCATTGTGACGTCACGTTAACGCACGTTTTTCCTTGTATATTTCTATGAGTGAGTATACACGACAATGATTTTCAAATCAATTTCACAGTAAGCTTACTAGAAAAACACAACGAATGTAAATATTTTAATTTCAGCTGGATTTCGCATATATGCTAATAAAAGTTTTCAATCTTGAATTGAAATATATCAGGTTACAATGCCCAAAATCATCTTTTCAATTTAGAATGACCGAATGTTGTATGATTCATCGATCCTTTTTTTTAAATTTTACAGGCTTTTAATTCCGTTTCAGATCATATCGAGCGACCTCATCGACTTTTTTAAAATGAATTTTAGTAAAGTTTGAAATGCTCAGGGTGTAATATGACAAGTGATACATACATGTATAAATAGATTGAGTGGATTTTGTGTTAATTTGAATATAAGTTTTTTTCACTACATACCAGTAGTAACATACTTGAAGCGGTTCTAAATGAAATAACCAATTAAGCTTATGAATGGAAAGTTAGACCCTCCTGCACAGAAAAACAATCAAACCTGATCACTAAACAAGGAATCTGTAGAATAATACTATGAAAAGAATGTATATATTTTCTTGTTCCTTAAAGCGTAAAATGGACATCACAAATGAAAACTCAATGATGTATATTTACCCTCGCAAAATCCATGTCATTCTTTATGATGCAGTTATACAACGTGCATTATCTACCTATCTAAACCTTTTGTTAGGAATATGAAATAAACTTTAGATTAATTAAAATGTTACTAAATTTTAAATCCAAATCCGTTACTATACAAAAAGGAAAACGTATTAATGTATACACATTTTTAAAAACAAAAACATTATGTATTTTAAAAAATGGCATCCTCCCCCACCCCAAACCCCCACACTAAAAAAACAAGCATCAAATAGTCATCCACGAATGTACATGTATAACATGTAATTAAATCTGTAAAGATTTTCGCCTCTTGCACAGGAAATGGTAGTTAATGTAAATATTACCATTTGTTTATATAATTAGAAATCTTTTGTATAAGGAGAATATCTCATATCTATATTAAGTTAAAGATCCTGCGGCCTTCTGGAACATTAATGTATGTAGGACAACCAGTGAACTTCTGTTATTTTAATCAAAAATGAATTAATCAAATGAATAAATGAACAGAAAGATTAGAATAAATATATTAATAAACTTAAAAAAAAAAACAAATAAACAGAAAAAATGGATATAAATAAACAAATTCATAGAAGCAAAACAGGAATAATGTTTTTAAAAAATTCTCAGCTGACAATTTTGAATTTTCATTCTGTTTCCAATATGCGAATACCATCGATCTTCTAGATGTTTGTAACACGAACTCAAGGGTTTTCCTGTAGTGGGCGTGATCATTGTGGAAAGTATTTATAGCTGTTGTATACAGAAATGAGGTATATATAGAATTGTGTACAATGACAAAGATCAATTCATTTAAAACTCTGGACTACGCTTTCTTGACGACAAACCAATCCTCTGAACTCTAAATCTTTTCGCCCTGTTTGCTGTTCGCCCTCTGTGGTTTCGTCTATTGTGGTTTTTTTTTCATACACATTTAATAAAATGTTATAGAAATATTTATTTTTTAACAATTAGTGTTTAGATTTACATTTTTAATGAGAATTTTAATTTAAGTAGATTATAGTTTGCAATCATTAAATTGATTAATACCAAAAAAAATAATTCCGTGTTAGAAAAAAAAAATCATAAGGATGGATGATCATTAAAGCAGAAATCACTGAAATACACTTAAGTTAATATATTTGTAGAATTAAAATGAATAATTTAAACAAATAGGATCTCAATATTTTACTAAAATTTATCTTACAGTATACTGTATCACTGAAGTAGATCATTTAATTTGGAAAGATCGAAAATATTTCCCATCTCATATACACTCAAAAAACAATTCACCATCGAATAAACCATTTGCCATATACACCAAACTATTATATACTTATACTACACGTGCAGAAACATAATATACCTTTAATAACCTATCATATTAAAGATAGAATAGAAACAACTCGAGGGGAAACCGCTCATTCAGCAAACACGTAATTATAATTAGTGTCAAATCACCCTTACTTCTGAGAATCGTCTGAACGGAAATTCCTTAACAGTTTTGTTTTGGACAGTCAACCTTGTTGAATAAAAATTCTCAAGTTCAGCTAAAATATAAATCCAATGAGAAACCAAGGCTAAATCACATTGGAATACCGGTAGAACTTCAAAACTTTGGATAGGAGTTTGAGATTTTACTGTCGATGTTGATCACGACGAGCACTCTGTAAGTTTTGTTTTAAAACTACGGCTTCAATTGGTCAATACCTTTACTCAACGGTGGTTAACAGTAAGCCTTTCAACTGATTTTTCAAGTTGCACATATAGTAAAACATTTCAAAGAGAGAAAGAGATAATAACTTATGAAAACTTTACTGAACTCATTAAAACGTCAACTTGAACGATGTTGTGCATTGAGGACAGGTAACTCAGGTGTGAAAAATGATAATAATAGTGGAATTTATAGGTTTCTAGCACTTTTCACGAAGTTATATACTGTGAAAGGAATCATTTTTTTCAACTTAAATTGTTTCTTCTATGCTACACATTTAAAACATTATGCATTTCTAAAAAAATCTGATGAAAACAATTTATTTATCTTCTTCGTAAATTCAATTCTCAAAAATTTCATAAAATATTTTAAATTGATTTCAATTATTTTAATACAACCATAGAAAGAAAAAAAAAGCTATCAAGAAATAATATACAGCACCTAACACTCTTAAGATATCATTAAAATTACAAATATATATTTATTTTCTTTTTCTTGAGACATATACTCCAGTTATCACAGTTTTCTCTAAGCAGTATTATTTTCTTTTGTTTAAACTTGAAACAACAATGGGCATGTATTAATTTTGTTTTAAGATATACTTTTGTTGAACGCTTTTCTTGAACTTTAAGAATGTTTTATCTAAGCAATCTTAAACTATACATCTATAATATATCTTATTGACATATTGCTGATCATTCCACATTTTTATATTTCATGATAAATGAACATATATTTTGACAAAAAAATAAAGTAAAAATTCTTTTTTAGATGACAGATATTTAGTATTGTGTCTTTCACATTTACATTTGACCTATTACAGCAGTTTTTCTAAACCTTTCAAATTTTAGACACCTGGTTTAGCTTTTATAGTTTACTATGTTGTTGAACCATGCTATGACTATGCAAGAATGATCTGAAGTTTAAATTTCACTCAAGTTGCAGAGTGACACAGTTTTTTAGATGTTTCTGCATAAATATTATCGAGGACATTCGTACTATTTCTATTAATGACACATAGAGATCCTTTGTGTAAGGATTTCATTTCACCGCATCGTAATAAAAAAAATATTTCGTCTGTGTCCTTATTCTTAACCGAGAAAAAAATACCAGAACATTCAACTTTAGGAAGAATCTTTAGAATGATAATTAACAAAAGAACAAAGACGAATTCTTAAAACTAATACACAACAAAATCGAAGAATAAAGTAAATCTGCAGTATGAAAAAAAAATCGTTTATTGAGCAATAAAATTGAAACAACTTATATATGTATGGATTGCCCATATCAAGCTTTAAAAGATATCTCATTTTAATAACTAGGTTTGCATGTATATCTATTCAAATAGATTTTTTTTACTTAAAGAATGAAGCTAATTTCAACTTATGTTATCCGATATAACATAACTTGAGGCTGTTTACGCTTTATAAACCGCAAAGCGGTTTATAAAAAAGCGTAAACTGACCCAAGTTTTGTTATATCGGATAACATAAGTTGAAATTAGCTTCATTCCTTATAATTTAATTCCAGTGTAGACAATGAGACAATATTTCCTCCGGAAAAAGACTTCAAATTGAGCATTCTTTTAAAAGTAACGTCAAGCGGAGTAATATATTTTTAACGTAACTCATTGTGACGTAGGCAAGTTATGTTATCTAAAATATTATATGTTCTTCTGAATGATTCAGCCAATCAAATTGCTTGAATCAAGTGAAATTAAATAATAATGAATTAACTAGTAATTATATTGATAAGAAAATAAAGGTTTTTCAGGGGTGTGCATTTGCTGGTGGTGAACTGAATTTTTCATCGTATATTCGGAGCTTATGGCAATTGAGCAGTGAGGGATCTTCCTAATGCTAGACCCTAATGCAACATGGACCTCGGTTAATACGGTCTGACTTATCGGAAGGACCGGTCTCCACGTCGCACAGTGGGATTTGAACCTGTGATATATGAATCAACTCCTTACACCGCGAATCTAGAGCAGACACAAGCTCAGAAATTAGCGGAGAAATGATGACAGATGTTCAGTACTGTGTCTTTCACATTTACATTTGACCTATTTAAGCAGTTTTTTTATTGAAAGAAATATTGCGATTGTTTACAGCTTCTGTATCCCTCAGCTCGACCTTAAGATATCTCGACAACGTAATTTCGTCTTGTATCGTCGATTAACACTGATTATTTCTATTCTTATTTTGGTACAATACATCCCAAAGAACGTGAGCTGAGATAAAAAAATACCACAGAGTCCGACACATATCTTTCATATTTGGATATTTACCTAAAAAAAAACGTTTATGGTAATTAAATAACCAAAGTTTGTTATGAACGTGATGAATTTAATTTTTCAATCGTCAACGTCCCTAACTTATGCACGATATACCTTCATCACCTGCATACGGGGTTTATTTCCGAAACTTCATAAGAATCCTTACAAACAAAGATACATTGCAGGTTCCAGTAAATGTTCCACCAAGCCTCTTTCGTTACTTCTCACTAAAATATTGACAGTAGTGAAAGAAAAACTTCAAGAGTACTGTACAACTATATATTCAAGAAGTGGTGTAAATCAGATGTGGATACTTAAAAATTCTAAAGAACTTTTGGACTATTTGAAATCACAAGACTTTACAAAAATCAACAGCATAAAAACTTACGACTTTTCAACTTTATACACAACAATTCTGCACGACAAATTAAAATCCAGGCTTTTTGATATCATTGACAGCTGCTTCTTCAACAAAAATGGAACTCGTAAGTTTACTTACCTCGTCATTGGTCATTTGAAAAATTATTTTGTTAAAACAGATTCTGATTGCACACACAAGTACTCTGAAGTTGACATCAAGAAGATGCTTGAGTTTCTGATTGACAATATCTATGTGGTTTTTGGAGACCAGGTATTCCAACAATCTATTGGAATTCCCATGGGTACAAATTGCGCTCCGTTATTAGCAGACTTATTTTTATATTAATATGAAGCAGAATTTATGCAAAATCTTTTGCGTGAAAAGAAAAAAAAACACTTGCTTTCGCCTTCAACTCGACATTTAGATATATCGACGACGTATTGTCAATTAATAATGATAATTTCCATTCCTACGTCGACACGATATATCCTTGTGAACTTGAGATAAAAGATACCACAGAGTCCGACACTTCTGCTTCATACTTGGATATTTTACTTGAAAAAGACACAAATGGTAATCTAACAACCAAGCTATATGATAAACGTGATGACTTTAACTTTTCTATCGTCAACTTCCCTTACTTATGCAGCAATATACCTTCATCACCTGCATACGGAGTATTTATATCTCAGTTGATTCGATACGCAAGAGCATGCTCTACGTATGAACAATTTCTTAAAAGAGGTAAATTATTGACAAGCAAGTTGATGAAACAAGAATATCAACAGTCTCGTTTAAAGTCATCATTTCGTAAATTCTATGGTCGATACAATGACCTTGTCAGCAAATACAATTTATCATTGAATGACATGCTGACTGACGTTTTTCATACCAACTATTAGTCCATTATTTATACACTGAATTGACCACGGATTTTTTTTTGTTATTTCCTGATTATGACAACGAGCACACGGCGGGTGTGACCGGTCAGCAGGGGATGCTCACTCCTCCATGGCACCTGATCCCACCTCTGATACTTCGGAGGTCCGTGTTTGCTCTGCTCTTGTTTTGTATATTTGTTAAATGGATGTTGAGATGGATGGAGATTGAATACTGTTCGTTATTTCCATATCCTTCTCAGTTGATTTGAGCATTAGACGTGTTAATTAGGAATTATTATATTCCGTTATACAAGAGCCTGTATTCGACAAGAACCTTTATTGTCAAACACTGGTCCTTATTCTGGCAATGGTTTTTTTTTAATTAACTTCCTCCAATAATTATATCGTGCAGAGAAACGTCGTTTATAATTAGCTTATTGTATGAACAATGTCAATGAATTTCCTTACGTCTTAGTATCTTATTTAAATTCTAATCATATTAATTTTGCAATGCGCATACTCCATACATTAGGGGAAAACTCATCAAAGGGTAATCATTTCATAATTCCTTAGAGCATTTGTTAGGCAACCATTTTCAGGTGAAGTCAACTTCACTGTATCTTTTCCCGCACTAACATTTGTATAAAAATTACCACAATTATTCAAAAAATGTTTTAAGCAATAATTAAACAAGAGGCCAACGGGCCTTATAGGTCACCTGAGCATTATGCAACAACTTTCCAGTTACTGAATTTGATTCATGTTTTAAGCCAGATGCTATGGCATTCACAATTTTGAAAGAGGCACCATTGATCATCTTAACAATACACTTAGCAGTTGCTTAGCTTGGGTACTAAATATCCATACGCAGGGTAGGGAACAAAATTTCATTCCAACTAATCTATAATATTCAACAATAATCAGTAGTGCCCCTAACACTGTGACATAAACCCCTGACCCTAGGTCCACACATTGCACAAATTTTAAAAAGGCACACTTAAAACTGCCTATCAAAAAATAAATAAATGTTTTATAAATACAAAAGAGCAGATTTCAAATAATTAATTCATTTTCAGTATATAAGTAGAGCCCCCCCCCCCACCCCTGACCCTGGGGCCTTGAATTCACAATTCTGCATGACTAGGGCCCTTGCTCATCATAAATATGCACTTAGTTTGTTTATTTAATACCTAGGAGCAGAGAATAAGATTATCAAAGAATTCATGTATTTTCACTACATAATCAATAGAGCCCCCCCCCCCCTGACACCAGAACCCTTGACCCTGGGGCCACAAAATTCACAATTTTGGTAAAAGCACTCTTGCTCATCATAACAATGTACTTAGTTAGTTTATTTAATACCAAAGGCCAGAGGAGAAGATTTTCAAAGAAATGATGTATTTTCACTATATATAATCAATAGAGCCCCACCCTAACACCAGAACCCCTGACCCTGGGGCCATAAAATTCACAATTTTGATAGAGGCACTCTTGCTCATCATAACTATGCACTTAGTTGGTTTATTTAATACCCAGGAGCAGAGAAGAAGATTTTCAAAGAAATAATGCATTTTCACTATATACTTATTTAACCCCGCCCTAGCACTAGAACCCCTGACCCCAGGGTCATGAATTTCACAATTTTGGTAGAGGACTCAATGCTGATTACAATCATGCAAACAGTTTGACTGCTTGATGTCCAGGAGTAAAGAAGAAGATTTTTAAAGATTGGATTAATTTTAGCAGTTTTGGCCCCATCCCTCCGGCCCCAGGGGGGCAGGGACCATCAAATTCATAAATTGTGTTTCCCTTCACCAGTACAGGCTTTTTGCCTAAATTGGTTGAAATTGGTTCAGTGGTTGCAGAGATGAAGCTGAAAATGTTCAAATGTTAACACACGACGGACGACGGACGACGCACGACGACAGACGAAAACAGATAGCAATAGGTCACCTGAGTTTACTCAGGTGACCTAAAAAAATCAAGTTTTCAAAGAATCAAATGTAGCACTTAAACTTCCATAAAAATGGTTGAAAGTTACAAATTTATAAATTTCGCCTCCTCGGAGACTTAAAAAAAAATGCATCATTTTCTTTTGTTCAAAACAAGAAATTACAAGGGGCATATCTACTTTTTTTAAAAGCTTTATCTAAAACACGTTCTAGTTGAATGTTAAGATTATTTTGTGTAACTTTATACCGTTCATAGTAGCTAAGTCTGTAGGGTACTCGCTACGTGATCGGGAGGTCCTTAGTTCAAGTCTCGGTTGCAACTGACCTAAGTCGATAAAAATTGGGTAGTTTATTCGCCATGTGTGATAGTGAAAGTTGCTTGTCCTTTGGATGAAACCTTAAAAACCGAAGCCAAATTTCACAACAAGTAAATACGATAATGATTAAAGACCCTTACTTTACAATAGCCCCACGTGCCGAGTAAAAGTCAAAATTTGAAGGCCGTCATTGGTATATGGTAAAGTGTTTATATAGGTGAGAAATTCTCAAATTGAACGTAAAACACATACAATCAATCAATCTAATAACCTTAACAAAAAAAATACTGCACAACTTTTAACAGATTGTGAATCATTTTACATTTACATAATATTAACAGAATAGAAAAAGAATGTAAAAATAAACATTCTTTTCTAGTTGACTGACGTTTTCGTGCTGTGTCTTTCTGATAACTTTAAATTGACCTATTTCAGTAGAATACATTGACTCTTGTAAATTTAAGATGTCAGGTGAAGCTGTTATTACTTATCTTATTGTTCAACCTCAGTTACTTTGCAAATTTGAAGTTTAAATCATATTCTCAAGTTGCAATGTGTCACATATATTTATACCTTTCTGCATAAACATAATTGAGGAAACAAGTTCCATTCTGGAAGATAAAATATGAAATGATTACATATCACTGTGTCGTTGAGAAAATAAATTATTTTGTTTGTAACTTAAAAATGAGCCAAAAAACAACAACCAGAAAATTCAACTTGATTAATATTCTTTCGAATGAAAATTAAAGAGAGACCTACGGCGAAGCATGTATTATTTACAAAAGCCACATGGTTTTCATAAACAATTTGTTACAGCATCGATGCTGATTTGAATGCTTCCTTTGCTTGCTGATTTAATGCCATTAATCCTTATCCTGATGCTGTTTTATAATTAGGTCAATGCTACCAAAAAATAGCATCATGATACCTGAAGTAGATAATTGAATTTCATCATTACCATTAAAGGACTTTAAAGTGCCTTACATAATTTTTGGATCATAATATCTGACTATGTATTTATAATCGGAATGCTTTAAATAATTCTTTTCTCTATTTTCTTTTACTGAATAAACTTCATTTATACTCTGATGCTCGTAGATAAATGTTGATGTAAATAGGTCAATGCTACTTTTATATTTTTTCTTGCGGATGCTGATCCTGGTAATGCTGTTGTTTTTGGACGCTGATCCTGATGCTAGCTGGATACTGATGCTTACTTTGCTTTTGCTGATACAAATTTATGTAATAAAATTAGTTCCCTGAACTGTATTTCCAGGCGATCAACGTTTTTAGGTCTATCTAAGTGAACTTAGAAAACATCCTTTGATATAGACATTTGTCATCCAAGAATCCCGTCATTCGGTCTTCTGGTACAATACAATCGTTCCGCAATTTAAATATCATTCAGTAAGTTGTATTAATTTTAAGTTGATTTTATAATGAATATCCAAACAATTAGTGATTGAAAATAACTAGAAAAAGGTGAGGGTTTTCTCTCTAGAACATTTTATAGTTTAACCCCTTGAAAAGCTTCCATAGACTAAGGAAACGTTTCACCGGGCTGTAAGGAAATACAAATGAAACACCGACTACATAGTATTAATTGTATTGCACAAGTCAACGACTTTGACAAACTCCTTGTTTGTAAAACAAAAACCTCTTATTGAAAATACCAAGAAAAATATGTATTCTTTTTCTAAACTGTTTTTATATCAGCATATCATTAAATTGATGACAGGATGATAATGAAGCATTACATTTTCAGGACTTCACGAAGTCAGGGTTACATTTCGAATGTTAAATCGGAACAGGAATGAGACCATTAAATACTGTGAAATCACTAATTTTCTTGGGGGGTTAATTTTCGTTGTTTTCGTGGTATGAAGATACCCACGAATTTATGTCCACCACAAAATGTAAATTTTCATATGCACAACTACTAAAAAGTTCTTCATCCACGAAATCAAATCCCCATGAACCAACATTTTTTCCTCAAACCACGAAAATTTGACCCCACGAAAATATTTGATTTTACAGTACACAGGAAGTGATATTACCGCTAAAAATTACTAACCCCAGAAGAAATAACAATTCTAGTTTGTATACGTAATAAGACAAATATTTAGATGTGTGTTGAAGTCACCTTACTTTAATACATTTAGCTCTTTAAAGTTTCTTTATTGATAAGCAGTCCATACAGTATTGTGCATATTTGCTAAATTTATCCCCAGCTCATTCAAATATATGCAAACAATAGAAGTTATATATTAAGTTACTAAAATTTGATGCTTAAAAATGATTGGAATGAAACATTTAAGCGAAGATAATGACTTAAAATTCCATCCCTTTTATAATAAAACAACCAGCCATCACTTTACCAAGAAGTATCCCCTTAAAAGGACAGAATACAGCTACTACCTTTTCAATGCACATCTTTATATTTGAATGCCATCAATTTCTATGGACGTCTATCAAGCGCGTCATTCAAGTGTATCATTATATATGTGAATACTTGGTCAATTTTTTTATCTGCTTTATTTTTTCATGGATTAGAGGTTCCTTATATGTAAGTATTCTTTATTGATTAGCTACAATTTTCCCTAAGATGTACGTTAAGGGACAGGTGAATAGGGTAATTTGGGAGACAAAAGTTGTCAGTTTATAAAAAAGAACTGAAATCAAGCATGTTAAATATCAATATCTATATATGATTCATAATTTCACTTATGAACATGTAGGTTCATAAACTATATCATACAATATATCATATCACCCATTGTAATTTATTTTTCTATCTTGCCTAAGAAGGTGAAAACACAATTAGAAATATATGTCATTGGGGTATATGTAAGAGGGGGGGTCAATGTTTATATGCAAATTTTCATCAAATTTATAGCACATTTTGTTTTTAACAAAACAGAAAGTGCATGCTTGCCTCTCTACTAAATTAACAATTTTTTCTTCACTAGTATCAGATTATTCTTGTGTATAGTGTATGTTGATTGTATGTTGTCCCTCTCGAGAACTTTTCACTCAAATCGACACGTCGCCGTATGCCGGTGAAGGGCTTCAAATTTGGACCTTTACTCGGTACTCAAAGCCTTTGAGCAGTGAAGGATCTTTATCGTGTCAACGTCTGCCGTGACACGGGACCTCAGTTTTCAAGGTCTCACCAAAAGGATCAGCAACTTTCATTTCAAGTGCCAAGCGCATAGCGGAGGAACAGTTGCTGCCCATTTTTTTTATCTACTTAGGTCGGTCGCGGCCTAGATTCGAATTCACGACCATCCGATCACGAAGCAAGCACTCTACCGACTGCACCAACGTGAATGATCTTCTTGTGTATAAGAATCTCAAATAAACAAGCCTGTGCGCCATGTTTACATAGTGAAAAGTATCTAAAAGAGGTAATTCATTAACCCCATAGAATGGCCCTGTTTATAATCTAATTAACTTACGACCCAATTGTCCCATGTCTATATTCAAACATCAGAATAAAGTAGGGACTTGGTTCTTTATTTCTTTAAATAAATTCCTCTAAGAGACTAAGTTTTGAAAAGCAGTCTTTAGAAATGATGTATTTTGTACATGTACACAGTGAGAGGCTGATAAATTAAAATTTTGGACGATGAAAAATTTCTTTGATCTAAAAAAAAAATATTTGCAATTAAATAAAAAGGCCGTTAAGTTCGATGCATTGTCTATTTTAGTATTTTATTTATAAACTGTCCGTAGATTCAGCTTAAATTTGTGACCATTTTAAAATAAATTTTCGAGATTTGAGGAAAATAACTCAATTCAGAGCGTCATAATACACAGACAATAGAGAAAATTATTTTAATTTTAATTGATGATTTAATTAATTAAGCATTCAAGTGAAATTTGCCTTAATTTAAGTTAAAACTGAGCAGTGATATTTCAGAAATTAACAAGGCAAACAAGGCTCAAGTGAACCTTGTTCTTTGGCAAAATTCCCTCAAAATTGATAAAGTTTGGGAAAATGTCCAACTTTGGCACTCTCTTGTGGCCACCTTGTACTCTTTAAATCAGAATTATTCTAGGTTTCAGAAAAAGCAGGATTTAAAGTGCTTAATTACCTGCAAACTATCACAATTAAGCTGTGCTTTGATTCTTATATCAGTTTAAGGTCCATATTCGTCTTCTACCATACCTTGTCCTTAATTTTACTCGTGAATATGTTAAAATACTGCTCCATACATGAAATAAATTCCATGCTAATTACGGATAATTGATATATACATGTTTATCTCTGTCCCATTCAACGGTAAACAAATAATAGCTGTCTTATCTTTTACAGGTATATATAACAGGAGCCATTAATATCCCAGGGTAAAGGTGGACAATGAGCGGTATGATTTTATACTGATAAATAATATATCCGCTTCACATAATGTTGTGTAAAGTACTAGACTTACTTCTTTATTTTTAAAACTAACATCTACAAAACAACATCATGATAAATGTAATAATAAAGAGTTATTTAAGTGACTTTGTATCTTTTTTATGACCCCTTCCTTTTCGAGAATACACGGTACTAAATCCAGTGGTGCAGTTTCATTAAAATGTGTGGAGACCTTGGTTTGTAGAATTGATTTGAATCAAAACATTTTTTTTTAAAAAATGCAGAAATAAAAACTCGTTGACATTGTTAAATACGCAGCATGGTTAAGTCTGCATAAAGGGGGCGTGGTGTAACTTAAACGGGAAATGTTTAATGTAACATCACAAAAAATAGTTATTTCTTATAAACAGAATATCATTTACAGATTTTAGATAGGCTATCAAATACCAATAAAATCTTTATTGATGCGTTTATTCAATAATTATCGATAGGTTGAATTTAATTAATATTACCATGCTTTGGGGTACAGGTTTTGCATATCTAACATCAAGGTGCAAAATTAAATCACCCTTTCGCAATGGCATACACTTAATAAATCTTAATTATTTTATGAATATATATAAAGGACATTTTCCTTAAGGTCAGACGACACGTTCCTCAAAGATATAAATTTATATATAATTTTTTCTAAGAATTTGTCATTGATGTTAAGATACTTAAACAAGTTTCCTTACAAAAAATTAGGGTACCTTACCAGGCATTTGAACAAGATACCATGGGGTCATATTTCTTATATAACCCTTATGGATAATCTTGTGAATGGCCTTTATCACATTTTTTGTAGTTCTTATATTTAGAAACATTCTGAAAACAATGCAGAAATAAGAATAAGATGACAAATACGATAAATGTTTGATATAATACCACGAAATACAAATGATATATTTGAGGAACGTGTTGTTTGACCTTAACTTGAAAAGTGCTGCTGCGTTGTAAAATTGAGAACGTGACTTAAAATTTTCACAAAATACTTTATAAAGGTCAACTTTATTTTGACTTGAGCCATTTTTACTTGAAATTTAAACTATTAAAATTAGATTTCTATTTAAAAAAGCTGCATTTCCAGAAAGTACAAAGGAATCAGAAACAATTAATAACTTAGATTGTAAGATTTCAACTAGTGTATGCCATTGCGATATTAAAATTGGTTGATCTACATTAAGTTCATATACTATGCATTACTAATGTGACTGTCCATCGATGGGGCCAAACTTAATATAGTACCACAGTGGGTTAATCTATGTTATTTCAATACGCATTTAAGTTATGTAATAATAGAACAGTTTTATAATTTTTTTTAGATCCCATATTTACACATCTACATTCCGTTGATTTCTTCATGGTTAACATTACATTGCTGCGTAAAAGGACATTTTGATAGATAAACGTACGTGTATCAGAGCGGCATATTTATAGGTATCTATAGGTAGATGATCATAGATTACACGGTTTGTAAACTTAAGAACAATTAAGAACTAGCTCAGATTATTTAATATCGTATCGAATAAAACAAGAGGCATGGTACACATGCTTACCTGGATATTTTGGCTCAAAGAAGCTGAATGAAATCAGTTCAGTATTGCATAAATGAAAAGATCGGAGACACTTTTTGATCCTTTCTTATTCCCTCCAAACACCAACACACTTTCAACTTTTCTACTTTTATGAAATTTTTGTTTCCAGATTTTTTTTTCGTCTATATAAACAACTTTCTAATCCAATTACAATGTATCTTAGATTTCTTTTTTTTTAATACACAGGTGCAAACCTCCCGTGAGAAATTATGCAACTCATTTTGTATTGTCTGATGAGATTGATTACTGTTCGTTATCTCCATATTTTTTCTTGCTAACTCCCTCAGTGATATACTTTTACTGTATTTAAAAGGATAGTTTCTGAAATAGAAACTTGTATTTCATATTGAAGTAATGGCCTGATAGACTGAGAGTTTATTTTTATTTACAAAATTAGTGTCGAAAAAAATTTCACAAAAAAATGGGAGGTTACAACCAGAATTTTTCCAGGTGTCTGTGGGCTAAAAGTGTTGAAAAGGGAAGTTTTTTCTAATGGAATTAATAGATATATCGGGAATTTGAACTATTATTTACTCAGATATTTGCCTGTTTGGGGGATTTTTTTATATAAGTTTTTTAAAGAACAATGCATAGATATATCGTATATGTAAGTTTAAATGTAAATACAAAGGGAATTGAATTTGTATATAGTGAAATCACGTTGCTTTTCTTTCTTCTAAGCAATCTTGTTTGGTTTTGTAAAAATTTTTAAAAATGAATTAAATGTATAAAAGTGCTAATTTCGGGGCCTCCATTAAGTTTATTATTAACAGAAACATATCATGCCTTTTTCGGAACAACATCTTTAAATGACAAAAACACCAACAATATAGTCCTAAATTTATGCTCCTCAATAAATTATTATCCATGGGGATTCTGTAAGCAAAAAGAAAAACATAACAGGTACATTGTTTACGATGCTATTTTCAGGATAAGTCAAGCAATCAAATATGTCAAAAGGGGTAAAGTATATCTCTTCTCCACATTTTAAACAATAAAAACATCCGTACACACAAATATAAGATTTTATTTGATAAAACAGGAGAGGATCAAATTTCTATGGGGGACAATTGTCATGATAAGTATAGTCGTAGAATTACTGGACTGAAATGGTTTTTTACGGTCGAAAAATGACCCCACTTGTCTTAATATATTGACTTTGGGTCATTGTTCTACATGTACATAGAAAAATGACACCCTGGTCAATATTCTACGGAGATCCCTTTTTGTCGTTACACCGGCGCGCTGGGCGTGCGCCTCCTATTTTTTTTTTTGGTTGTTAACATTATGTTTGATATATCCTGAAATAGAAAGAAAAAAACTTTTTACTTGTTAGAAGTTCTTCAGTTTTCTCCAAACCCACATCAGGGCTTTGCTGTTGACCCGTTAGGGGCTTCCCTACAGTCATCGGATCATCGACCTTCTACTGCGCCCTCCATTTATTAAAATTTTGGATCTGCCTTCATAAATATAATGCATTTTTTTTTTAGATTTTATGACCTTTATTTTCGCTATTAATGAAGAATTATTTCATTGAGGCAATGAAAAAAATTCCAATTTACACATTAATTCCAACACAACCAACACTTTTTGATTTAAAACTTATTTTTGGTCCCAGAGTGCAAAACATAAATTTTTAAACGGTCTTGAAATATTTTTTTTTCAAATTTTGTTTCAGTATAAAAGAAAAGTTACAAAAAATGAAATCAAATTCTCTTTATTCCAGAACATTTAGCATGCTTCGATAAGGACACAGAGAATCAGGAGCAACAGATTCACATAGCGTCTGCATCTCATGATGTTTCAAAAATTGAAGAATTGGTCAAACAAGGTGCGGACGTCAATATATTTACTGATGATAATGTTTGGACTCCTTTAAAGTTGGCTACAGCAGCTAATAAAGAACACTTACAAAATGCTAAAAAAGAGATCCAAGGAGAAGAAAGAAGAATAAAAACTATTCTTTGCTTATTGATTCATGGGGCAGACATCAATCGTTGTGGAAATGATGGAAACAGTCCACTCTATATAGCTTGTGAAAAGGGAGATGACAATGCCGTAAAGCTTTTATTGACTGGAGGCGCAGAAATAAATCAATGTAATGAAAACGGAGTAAGTCCGCTCTATATAGCTTGTCAAAATGGACACGAAAGCATAGTTAAACTTTTACTAAAAAACGACGCCAATATTAACTTATGTGACTGCAGAAAAGCAAGTCCCCTATGGAAAGCTTGTCAAAATGCACATGTTAGCATTGTACACCTCTTACTTAGCTTAGAGGCCGACTTCAGTTCCTGTAATGAGAATGGAGTAAGCCCCCTTCATAAAGCCTGCCAAAATGGCAACGACAGCTTGGTTCAACTTTTATTGAGCAAAGGTGCCAACATCAACATATGCACAAAAAGGGGAAGCAGTCCTTTGTTGATTGCTTGTAACAATGGACATGAAAACACAGTCCGACTTCTCCTTAACAAAGGTGCTGATATCAATTTATGTAACATCAATGAAGTTAGTCCTCTTTGGATAGCTTGTCAAAATGGACATAGCAAAACGATACAACTTTTAATTAATAACGGAGCCGATATTGATTTATATGACAACTTTGGAGTCAGTCCTTTGTGGATGGCTTGTCAAAAGGGACTTGATAGCATAGTAAAACTTTTACTGGACAGCGGCGCCAACGTCAATTCATGTGATAACGCTGGAAACAGCCCCCTCTACATAGCATGTGAAAAGGGACACAATAGCACAGCACACCTTTTACTGAACAAGGGCGCCAATATCAACTCATGTTACAACGATGGATTCAGTCCGTTGTTTATAGCTTGTCAAAATGGACACGAAAGCACAATACAACTTTTACTTGATAATGGCGCAGACATAAATTCTATCAGTAAAAATGGGGGGATTCCTTTGTGGATAGCATGTGAAAATAGACATAACAATACAGTACAACTTTTGTTGAACAACGGTGCAAACATCAATACAAGTACAGGCAATGAAGTTAGCCCTCTGTGGATAGCATGTAAAAATGGAGATGACAGCATGGTACGACTTTTACTTGAGAATAGGGCCGACATAAACTTGAATAAGAACAATGGATTTAACCCCCTTTACATAGCTTGTGAAAATGGCCATGAAAGCACGCTACAACTATTACTAGACAACGACGCCAGCATCAATTCACGTGACAAAAAAAGAGAAAGTCCCCTCTTCATAGCTTGTCAAAATGGACACGAAAAAATAGTTAACCTTTTACTGACTAATGGCGCAGATATCAATGCATGTAACAAGAATGGCATCAGTCCCCTTTATATAGCTTGTGAAAATGGGCATGATAGCACGGTAGAACGTTTACTGAACAACAGTGCCGACATTAATTTATGCAACAAGCTTGGCGTGAATCCCCTTTACATTGCTTGTCTTAAAGGGCATGACAGCATAATCCGTAAGTTATTGAAAGGAGGTGCCGAAATTAATGTTTCTTCTAATGATGGAGTCAGTCCTCTGTGCATAGCTTGTCAATATGGATATAACAGCACAGCCAAACTTTTATTAAAAAACGGCGCCGACGTCAATTTGTGTGACAAAGATGGAGTAAATCCTCTGTTGATAGCTTGTCAAAATGGACATGACTGCATAGTCCAACTTTTACTAAATAATGGCGCTGATATTAATTTCTGTTCGAGGAGCGGTGTCAGTCCTCTCGACATGGCATATAAAAAGGGACATGACAGCACGGTACATCTTCTTCTTAATAGTGGTGCCAACAAACATTCAATCTGAAATTTTAGATTTAATTCTTAGCTCGCTTGTCTCACATACCGTAATGAAAAAGGAATTTTTAAAGTAAATGTGATTAAACAATTGAGGTATGGATGGAAGATGTATTATCCATATATAAGTGTAAACAATTTCATTGATTCAAAATTTGCAGACTTTCGCTATATCAAGATAACATTTTATCATTTCCTTTTTTTTTACCAGTGAAAATATATTGTTTTAATAATCCTTGAAACATAGGTCAAAGACCTTGTACAGATTATCAAAATATGGGTTTTTGATTATGGGCATGAATGATTGTTAAATGTGAAAGGCATGTACGTATCATTTGCATTTTTAAGCATATATATGAAGATCATTGTTACAGTAATGAAATACAATACATTTGTAAATACTCTTAGTTAAAAGGTATGGTATACATTAACCTGATACAACATATCTTAACATTATTTGTTTTTCAATCATTACAAAATACTTTCTTTGTTCATTTAATACTAACTTTTATGCATTAATTTAAAATCAATGTACCAAGAAGGAAAAAGCAACAGGACTCGGGATTAATTCCCTTTATATTGTACATGAATATGAGGTATGATGAACAATGCTTTCCTTAAGGATTTTTCTTTGAGGATTCATCTCGCTTTACCTTAATGCCAACACATCCATCCTCTTGAAAAGGACACGGTCTAAATTAAAGAACTTTTGTTGCTACACCATATAAGAACTAGAGCTGCTGCTAAAGGTAAGAAGATTGCTTTTTCTAAGTAAACGATGTCTTGAAAGTTTAAAACGTGATACAGTAAATACTGTATATTCAAGCATACATGCAATCTGTTTCACTGTGAATACCGACGTTAACTCTCATTTTCACTTATGTTCCTTCCAATATCTTGTCTTTTCCTGTATAAAATTTGTTTCCTATTGCATGATAGATTATAGAGTTCATATTGTACATTCCATCCAAATGTGTATAACTCCTCTCTATCTGTCTCCATGACACGGCAAGTAAGAAAAAATGAATCACTAAAAACATGTTGATCAAACAATAAATCAATCGTACTTTCATTCTTTTCATAGCGTAACTTGCCATTGTCTGTCTATTTATAAAAGTGACATATTGTTAACATGAGACTTTAGCAACATTTAAAAAAGTGCACTGGGGTTTTGTATAGAAATACAGTAGAGTGTAATTAATCTTCAAAAGTGTATCAAATGATAACAAATGATAAATGTTTAACTTTTTAAGTGTATAATTTACCAAGAATTGAAATAATTAAGCTTAAAATTCGTGAAAAAATGTGAGTTTATTAATTCATATTTATATGTTTATGATAAACAATTAGATGTTCAGATTTCATGAAAATATAGAAATGGCATTCTTTTTACATAAGAGTGTAGCAGCGCTTATATGTGTACGCTGGTGTTTTGAATGGCATATTTTCTTTTAAAGGCTGATTTCAAGCTTAAACATGTTCTTAGGATCTAATTTTTTAAAATGTATCATTCCAGCAATCCTTATCAAAAGTTAAAAGGAGGAACCTGAATTTTATCCTAATCTGGATGTCTGTCAACCGAATGGTGAATTGAGGAGAAGAAAGGTTTTTAGACTTAGGATTCGACAAGTATTTAATATCTTCGAAAATGATCTCTGTTGGAAAAAAATGATCTCCATATATTTGATATTTTGATTCATATTCATTCAAATTCATTTTACATTATGCAAGTTAAAATGCATATGGTACATAAAGTTTTACACAAAAAGTAATAAGCTTGGACCTCTCTTTCAGAAGAAGTGCTTGACAGACTACAACACAGTTGACGAGACACGTGGCTATGGGGAAGAAATGGCAAGATTAATAGATTTATAAATATTCATTTCTTTTTAAAGAGTTTTAATATCTATTAAACTTAAAGACATTGGCAACGTTTCTGGTTTTCGTATAGAATTTTCAACATTTTTTTAACAGATTTAATGGTACCAAGCATGTTCAATTCAGGTCCTTTTTAGCAATCAAGCTAGCCTTCCTTTATAGAATTTGTCAAATCAATGTTTTTACAATTAATATTCAATGCATTTCCTATGTAAAATTGGCACTTTATTATTTTTAACCATAAGTTTTCTCCAAAAACCATTTATTTCATAAGGTTTATACTTAAAATATATTGTTGAAACTTTTTTTACCGTTGACATGCACATACTTTGGCTGAAAATTCAAATATTGAAACAAAACACGGAAATACAATACCAGCACTGTTCTTTAATTTTGAGTTACTTCCCTTAACATTTAATTCTTATTCATAATGATCAGGAGATTTGTTGTTTGTTTCTATTCCGTAGTTTTCTTTCTTGTAAAAGAACTCTCATTAAACATTTTTTGCAAGGATTTACTAGTAACTGTTAATGGTGCCTCCTTCACATAACCTATAGAATCAGTTCTCGTCCGGTCAACCTGGCTATCACCACTTTCAGCATAATTATTTCACATCTTTGCACTTCCCAGCATTCATGTACCTATTCTAAATGACAACTTGTTGACTGTCTGACGCCTCAGCACATTGTTAGCTCACCTGAGCCGAAGGTTCAAGTGAGCTTTTCTGATCAAAATCTGTCCGTTGTCTGTCGTTGTCGTATTCGTTGTCGTTGTCGTCGTCGTCATCGTTGTCGTAAACTTTTCATATTTTCATCTTCTCTTCAAGAACAACTGGGTCAATTTCAACCAAATTTGCTACAAAGTATCCTTGGGTAGAGGGGATACAAGTTTGTTCAAATGAAGGGCCATGCCTTTTTCCAAAGGGAGATAATTGTGAATTAGAGATGAATTAATGGCATTTTAAAAAAAATCTTCTCAAGAACCACTGGTTCAGGAAAGATGAAACATGTGGATTATCCACAGGTAGTGTAGATTCAAGTTTGTTCAAATCATGACCCCCGGGGCTAGGATGGGGTCAAAATGACCGATCAAAGTTTTACATTGGAAGATATAGAAAAAATCTTTAAATATCTTCTTCTCAAGAACCACTGGGCCAGGAAAGATGAAACGCATGTGGAATCATCCTCAGGTAGTGTAGATTCAAGTTTGTTCAAATCATGACCCCCGGGGCTAGGGTGGGGCCAAAATGGCCGATCCAAGTTTTACATAGGGTAATAAAGGAAAAATCTTTAAAACTCTTCTTCTCAAGAACCACTGGACCAGGAAAGATGAAAATTATGTTGATTTATCCTCAGGTAATGTAGATTCAGGTTTTTTCGAATCATGACCCCCGGGGCTAGAGTGGGGTCAAAATGGCCGACCCAAATTTTACATAGGATTATATATAAAAGAAATCTTTTATAATCTTCTTCTCAAGAACCACTGGACCAGGAAAGATGAAACGCATGTGGAATTATCCTCAGGTAGTGTAGATTCAATTTTGTTCAAATCATGACCCCTGGGGCTAGGGTGGGGCCAAAATGCCGACCCAAGTTTTACATAGGGATATATACGGATACCTTTTAAAATCTTCTTTTTAAGTACTTCAAAGCCATAATTAGTGATATTTATATGGAATCATCCTCAGGTAGTGCAGATTCTAGTTTGTTCAAATCATGAGCAACTGGGTGGGGTGGGGGTAAAATTCAAGCCCCCCCCCTCTTCAGTAAACTTTCAGTTCTGATATGTGCTTTTTCCTAGTCGATGTTCTCAGGTGAGCTATGTGGCCCCTGGGCCTCTTGTTAACAAACCCATCGCTGTTTTTTCTCTTATTACTGTACAGTTGAATATACCCGATAAAAACACGTGCTTTTGTTTACCTCTCAGTCAGTAACATATGCTTTATTTCTTTTCAGCGCCTAGAGAATTCCATTCGGGATCTCAATGACTTTTTTCATAAGTGAAAAAATCTATGTATAAACCTTTTTTCTCCGGAAAGCCTGCGTTGCCAATGACCTTAAACTTTGTAAAAGTAGAATCTAAAAATAGGTTACATATTTCAAAGCTCTATTGTTACATCATACATTATATTTGAACCTGTTATTTTAATTATCATTTTCATTATTATAACTTCTGAATACAAAGGTAAGGGTGGGTAGGAATTATTTTGTCTTCTTTTAGGTCAATTAAACGGAAGGCTCATTTGAGCTTTTCTGATCAATATTTGTCCGTTGCCTTTCATTGTTATCGGTGTCGTTTTAACTTTTCTCATTTTTTCATTTTCATCTTCTGCTGCAGGACTGCTGGACCGATTTCAACCAAACCTGTAACAAAGTTTTCTTGGGCAAAGGGGATTCAGGTTTGATCAAATGAGAGGCCACAACGTCTTCCAAATGGAATATTATTGCGAATTAAAGGACAAAGAAGAAGGTATGGTTTGTTGTCATCAATAAATTTTTAAACTGGTTTAAATATTAGTTAAGTATATGACTGTTATAAAGAATATGGCACACTGGGTTACCAATGTGGAAAAATGACGTCATTAATGTGATGCATTTCTGTATTTTTAACAGAAAAAAACTCAACTTAGCAAATTTCAAGGGTAATTTTCCATTAGAAAATAGTATCCACAGCCGTCGCCCATTTTAACTGTTATTATATGTTGTGCCAAAAAAACGATAAAAATTACATATCTTTAAATCTTTGTGGGCGGTGCCTGTGGACAATGTTTTCTGAAAGAAAATTCCATTGAAAATTGCTGCCTTCTGCATCTTTTAAAGAAATACGGGAAAATGTACATGTTGATGACGTCACAATAAGCAATTTGAAACGCATGTGAGAAAATGATTTGTATTATTTTCTGCATAAAATTTTAATGATTCAGAAAGCATTAGTTTTCTTCATCTTTTACACCAGTTTCATTTTTTAGAAACCACATGGCAAGATTTGTATGGAAACCATACCTTGTTCTTATGACATCTTTTAAAAATCTTCTTTTCAAGAACCACTGTGTTTCAAAATAAGACACTTGTTTGGAAAATTCCTCAGGTAGAGTAGATTCACGTTTATTTTTTTTCAAATCATGTCACCGAGGGGTAGGATTGGGCCACAGTAGCGATCAAAGTTTAACATAGGAGTGTGTGTTGAAATATTTAAAAATCTTCTTTTAAAAAACAGCAAAGCCTTGATTGGTGATATTTATAAGAAGGTATCATCAATCAGTGTAGATTAAATTCAATTCAATGCATGACGCCTCGGGGTAAGGTTGGCCACAGGAGACATTCATAGTTTTACATAGGTATATATTTGGCCATTCTCCAAAAATCTTCCCAGAAACTGCAAAGCCATGGTTGGTCAATTTTTTATGCAAGCATGCTCAGGTGGTGTAGATTCAAGTTTGTTCAAATCATTGCCCCCGGGGCTAGGCTGGGTTCACAGTAGATGTTCAAATTTTTACCTATGAATACATTGGGAAAATCTTCAAAACCTTATTATACAATATTGACTCAGTAAGTTGAATTGATTGGGTAAAAGAAATAATACCTATGAATACTCTCCCTATACAACAGGTCAATGGAAAGAGTGTTCTAGATTCGCGGAGTAATACACGAATACTAGTAGATAAATTCGCAGAATTGTTAAGGCATTCGTTGACAAAATAAATGGAATTTATTTGTGCAAAAAAAGGAAACTTATTAAACCTGAACTTATTTTTATAAAGCACTTTTTTCATAACATAACCTAAATAATTGTTGAAAGAGCATAATATACCCCAATCTGTAATGAATTGATTTTGTTCCTATCAATTGACAGTCACATGATAAATGCATAGTATGTGTATAAAATTAAAAATTTTAGTTACTATTTGTTTCTGAATACTTTCTGCTGCTTTAAATAGATATGCATTTCATTAGTTAAATTTTGAAGTAAAAATGTTCATGACCAAATATGCTTGATCTTTACCAAGTTTTTGTATGTCCTAAGTACGTTACACTCTCGATTTAAAGAAAGTAGCAGCACTTTTCAATTTAAGTATTTATATTCAAAACAATTGTTTACATCTATAAAGTGTATGCCCTTGCGAAAAGGCATTTTATGGTATACAATCCCTACTAGCAACAGATTCAATGAAATTAAATACGAAAATATGTTAAAGTGTGAAATATTCTTATATTTAGACATAAATCCAATATATTACTGTTAGCCACTCTCTACCATCGGCTCATACATTTACCGCTATCGTTGGCTCGCGTATACCACAGTGATAAACACAAGAAATAGTGCGTTTGTTTTAATTCATTATTATTTAATTTTTATGTTTGTGTTTAACCTTTGAGATAGATAATTACTAAACTAATCCAAAACTATAAATCTAATTTGAAACAATCCTGCAAATATCACGTTTTATACGTTATGTCAAAAATCTTGACGTGAGGCTATTGCAGAGGTGTCTGAGAGAGGAACGAACTACAACTCTGCATGGGAGATTGACTGTTAGCATAAAGAGTGAGATGTGTCCTAATTTATGAACTTTAATTTTGGAAAGAGTTGTCTAACCCTTATTTTTTAATAATAAGAAAAAAAGAATTAAAAAAAAACCAAAGTGGCAAAAAATTGTTTTAAATTGTCATTATATACTGAAAGGAAAAAGAAACGCAGGGTAAAATTTTGAGATGAATTAAATTTGTTTTTCTTAAAATACTTTTTAGTTTTCATATCTAACTTTTAAAACCATCTTTCAAAAAGATATAACCAAATTCTCATATGATTTTGTGTAATTATTCATGAGTTATTGAAGCTCAAATGACGATACACCCAAAAAGGGAAAATAGAGAACTCTCATTATCTTCAATGTCCATCTCGTGCATCTGTCAGAGTCTTATTTCTCCTTTGCATTGAATTTCATCAAAGTGTTTATCTTTCAAACCCTGGCTATATTTAGCATGGGTAACCACGCAAAAAAATTCGTCAAACGGCGCGCGCATGCGCCAGTGAGAGGAATACAACAGTAAGTTGACTGGCTCAAAAAACCAAATTGCGGAATTGTTTTCTTTCAAATTCCGTATGAATGTAATGATTATAATCGTGTACACTATAAATGGCTGTTTTTGTGGTAGTGAGGTGGCGATTTCAGAGATGGCAGGACGAATAACCCGCTCGTAACATGGCTCTGTTTTGCGTTAACGTCATCATCACGGTTGATTGAAATCCACTGCAGACCCTCTCTGACAACGGCTAAAAAGTTTTATGGAGGAAAATTTACAAGAGACTGCTTAGTAAACCGTTGTTGCCTTTTTCATTAAGTAGGAAATTCGAAAACAAGACCCCATTGAACTTCCGTAAACTGTGCCAAGATTGCAATAAATTCATAATGTCTCTTAATATTGAAAAACGATGTGCATACCTCATATGCATCAAATAATACAACAAGATGTGTAAACAAACAAGTCGTTATCAAATTGCACGTGTTTTAGGCTTTTTAGAGTTCTCCCTACGTGACGTCATAAATTTTACGGTTGAGTAATTCTGAATACTGATTTAGATGCACAGTAACAAAATTTCCCATCTGACCAATTTTCGTAATTTTCGGTCATATGGTCAAATTTTTATCGACAATTATGCTACCCTGCGTTTCTTTTTCCTTTCAGTATATTTCTAATGTTTAAATGAATCTTTCCACTACATTATTTAATGATATTCTTATTATTTGAAATTTTATTAAAAGAAAAACGCTTTTCCCCATAGACTTCAATGCAATCTTTGTTAATTAAGTACTGCTTAGTTAGTGAAAATTTTTAAACTTTCTCGCGGGCAATCCTTTTCTTCTATACAATGCTTTAATTTATTATCAGAGTGATATGTTCTTGAAGGCCATTCAAGGGTAGAGAATTTGTTCCCATTATGGATAGAAATCCTTAATAAGCCACCGCAATGTTACACATGCCAAACTTATACACATAAACACGGTAAAATTCATAATATACATTCTCTCGCTACTCATTGAAAAATCGCACTTAACAAAGGTTTTACGTTCATTATCAATAGCCTATTTTAAATCTGTTAGTAATATTCTTTCACTGTAAAAAACGTACTTGATCTGCCTTTCACGTCATGTCGAGCAGCTATTTGCGATCAGTGATTTGTTTATAAACTGTTGTCTGGGAATTAACTAGCAACTTTTTTAAGCATTAGAAGTTTTGATGTTGTTTATTATGCTAATACAATTCAAAATTGCAAATTATTTGATTTTCTGGTATTATATGAAATAAATACCTGTGGTATTTTTGTGTGATATCACAGCAAACATATCCCGTATAAAGTAGGCTCTGTCCCTTTTTTCAAACCTTTACAATGTTGTGTAATACTTAGAAATTGTAGCTGCTCAGCTATGTTAAGAACCGAAATGAAACAAGAGGCCCAGGGGCCACAGCGCTCACCTAAGCACATCGGGCTTGAATTTACTTCCCCCCTCCAGGCAATCATCATTTGAACAAACTAGAATCTACACTACCTGAGAATGATTCCATATAAATATCACTAATCATAGCTTTGAAGTACTTGAAAAGAAGATTTTATATTTCCCTATATATCCCTATGTAAAACTTGGGTCGGCCATTTTGGCCCCACCTTAGCCCCGGGGGTCATGATTTGAACAAACTTGAATCTACACTACCTGAGGATGATTCCATATGAGTTTCATCTTTCCTGGCCCAGTGGTTCTGGAGAAGAAGATATTTAAGGATTTTTCCTATATATTCCTATGTTAAACTTGGGTCGGCCATTTTGGCCCCACCCTTGCCCCGGGGGTCATGTTTTGAACAAACTTGAATCTACACTACCTGAGGATGCTTCCACATGAGTTTCATATTTCCTGGCCCATCGATTATGGAGAAGAAGATTTTTTTTTAAAATGCCATTAATTTTTAACAAATTGATGATTATCTCCCCTTGGAAAAGGGCGTGGCCCTTCATTTGAACAAACTTGAATTCCCTTTACCCAAGGATACTTTGTGCCAAGTTTGGTTGAAATTGGCCCAGTAGTTCTTGAGAAGAAGATGAAAATGTGAAAAGTTTACGACGACGACAACGACAGACAACGGACAAATTTTGATCAGAAAAGCTCACTTGAGCCTTCGGCTCAGGTGAGCTAAAAAGGCAATCTTGGCACCGTTTTATTGATGCTTGTTGCTTTCAACATCGGCAATCCCAGCATATCTTGAAGTTTGAAATATGATTTGAAGTTATCAGCGTATAAATTTTCATTAATGCAATTCGATAAGGAAAGAGTTTGACCTCTACATTAGTCAATCTCAATCTTTGGGGCTTTTTTAATGAACAGGATCTACAATCCTAGACCACATGCACTGGTTGAGCTCAATGAGGAGTGTCCAAGAAAATATGTTTGACAAGGTTATACGATTTTCAAGGAGCAACTTTCATTTGTTGTTGAAATAGTGGATATCATTTGGGACATGTAATGTGAGCTTTGGACGCTATGAAATTCAACGTTAAAAAATGACGTAACTAAGAAATTTCGCTAATTTCATTAATGATTATAAATTTGTTCATTGTTTAAGATTTTAGTTGGTCATTGTGCATAGTGAATCTTATGGATATATGCATCAATTTGATAAAAAGATGTATCTGTATCTTTTTATACGTTTGTCGAATTGAAGATTCGAAATGTAACATATTATGAAACACCCTCTATGTTTTATATTTTTATTTAAATTGTAATAAAGTAACTGAATATTGTACATGTAAAAATGTAATGTAATACGGATATCTATAATGGATAGGGTTGGCCATATACAGTGCTAGTCATATCGCATCTATCATCTGTTTTGAAAATGGCTGGTATAAAAATAGAATTGTTTAACACCGTCGAGCGGTAAACGGCTAAATTAATCCATTATTCAAGAAATTTAACTCAGAAAATATTCCTCTGCATGTCTGAAAATCTCCTCCTTGTTTGAAATAAAACGATAAGTAAGTTTTATACACAATTTATTTACAAGGACAGGTGCCCGGAAAAAAATATTTAAACAATAATCCAATATCTTCTGAACGGTCTATATAAATTCCCAAGAAAACTGTGGCTATGCTAATAAATTCCCAAACGAAACAGTGACTGACTGACCCAAAATTCTTCTCATATACGAGGGCTGTTCAATAAATAATGTCCTGAACTGTATGACGTACAATACAGATATCATATGACATTAAACTTGACTTTCTCTCATTATTGAATCTTTACTGAATTTAAAACAGTTTATGTGACCACTTTTCATTACATAGTTTCATCGTGAGAAGCTTAGGCTGGGAAGCAAGGGCTTTTCGAGACACTGCATTATAAATGAATGTTAAAGAATCAGTAAACTAGAGTGAAAGTAAAGGCTACATTAAGGCTGCTGTAAAACGTGTTAAAAATCCCAAAGAAATTTTCACTGAAATATATGTCATTTACAGCAACCGATGTCTGATTTATACTCAATAAATGAGTAGGTGGATTTTAATGATAAAAAATTATATAATGGGCATCAAAAATGGGTACCCTCCTTCCCAACAAAAATTATAACAACTTATGTACTGTTTGCCAAACTTCAACAAATATTTTTTATGATGTATGATTGACTTTTTAAAATACACATAGCAAATTTGATGGACATCATATCGGGAGTAATTTACACTATTTTTGAGAAACGTTGGACATTAAAAAACTTCAAAATATCAGTAATTGTAGTTATACACGTTTGTTTTATATGTAAGCAGATACTGGAGCATAAATCTATTGCTTAAAATCATCAAAACAAAATTTACCATAAGATGTACTTGATAAAAACGGCAAAGGTCTGACAAAAGCAAAGGTATGCAAGAGCACAAAGACAGATTTATATGCATTTTCTTAAATATTAGTGGTATTGTTGTTCAAATTCGTATTTGGGGAGACAGCTTGCTATCTGGAGGAGTCTCGAAAGCAATTTTTTTGCACAAAAATTGAAAGGGTTTATTAGAAGAAGGACCCAGAATCAGGAATCCACTACATTGAATTTCTTAATGACGGCGTCCAAACCCGCATGCCCTGAAGAGTAAAGGGGTTTAAGGGATAAATAGAAAGTTAATGTGTTTTTACATTCCTCGAGTCATTACTTGAACAAACACCAACACTACACGAGGATGCTTCCATAAAAAAATTCATAAAAGTATGACCAATCTTAGCTCTTGGTCTTTAAAAGGAAGAGTTTTTTTTTTTTTAAGATTCCGATGAATTCATTCCTTTGAAAAATTTTTAATCGTCAATTGTGGCCCCGCCCTGTCCCTGGGGTCATGATTTGTACAATTTTGAATCTACACCACCTAAGAATGTTTCTCATAATTTCCATTTTTCCTGGCCCTATGGTTCTTCAGGAGATTTTCAAAGATGTTTTTCATGTATATATTGATATATAAATCTTTGATCGTCAGTTGTGACCCCAACCTACCCCATTGGATTATGATTTCAACAAACTTAAATTCACAATAGAGGGGGATGTTTCCATATGATATTCATCTTTCCTGCCACAGTGGTTTTTGAGATTGATTGGGTGTGTATTGTTTAACGTCTCATTCGAGAATTTTTCACTCATATAGAGACGTCACCGTATACTGGTGAAGGGCTTTAGATTTTTACCTTTAATCGGCACTCGGCGCCATTGAGCAGTAAGGGATCATTATCTTGCCAACGTCTGCCGATGACACGGAGCCTCGGTTTTTAAGGTCTCATCTAAAGAACCGCATATTTCACTTACAGTACCGACCAGACCCAACCTGACATCAAAGCAGTCCCAGAAAGCAGTCCCTGGGACTGCCTTGGTACTGTTTTGGGACCGCTGTGGGACTGCACTGGGACTGCTGTGGGACTGTTTTGGGACCGCTATGGGACTGCTCTGGGACTGCTATGAAAAGCAGTCCCAGCAGTCCCAGCTACCCCTGGGACTGCTTTCTGGGACTGCTTTGTTCACTCAGGTGTGACAAAGGTTCTGAGTGACATGATAGCTCCGCCCCCTTGTGTATTCTGAATTTGCAGGCTCCCTATTGTTTTGTTTACTTGCAGCAGAGAGGAGTTTTAACTGTTTAATACGCAAGGATTTCTTATAATCTTTTAATAACTGGAGATTACATGTATTATAGTTAATTTAAAGTTTTAGGAACTGTACTTTTACACAAATGTAATATAGAATATTTATAAAAATAAAGTTGTTATATAAGGAAGTCAGGAGGAGATTTTCATTTCTAAAGTATATAAAACTACTCATGAAAAAAAATATCTACATGTAGATTTCTTTTCTTATTAAATCTGAAATTAAATACTCAAAATTTTCATATGGCACTATTTAAAAAAAATCATTACATTTAGATATAAGATATTTTAATTGAAAAGGCTAGACGTTTTACAAGCACCACGTTAAAAGGGTATTACATACAACCCTCAAATAAAAATCTAACAATTTATTTTATGGCATGAAATAAAATTATGCCACCATTCTTCCGTAACATGAGCAATGTGAACAATTATACGGGAATTTACAGATGAATTAGTTTTTTTAATTTATGAATAAGTTATTAAAAGAGTAAATTTAAAAAAAAATTAATAAACAGTTGAAAACCTGTAATACCTGGAATTGTGATTTATTTCTTTTTTGTTTTCCTTTTGTTTACCTGGCCGATAATGTGTATGAATAAAATGGTATAAACACCTGTGGTTTCAATCGCCTTTGGGCAGAAAATCAATCATGCATGTTATTTGGGTTCACGTATTAGTGTTACACATCTTTGAACATGTTGCTCAATTAACAATGACCCTTATTTCAATCTATGTAAAAAATGTAAAACATAAAAAAGATAAATGAAATGTGTATAAATTTCTTTCAAGATTAATTAATGTTGAACATAATCATAGGATTCTACACTGGTCACTAATACAATTTACAAATAAAACAATAATTTTTAATTAACATGTCAGTAAAGAATAATCAATACTGAAAAATATTACTCGGCTATATTAGCATTGGATTTTTCAAAACTCCTAATATTTTTTTTTAAAATGCCTTTAGAGTATCCCGATAGTATGGAAATCGGCCATGATGTATAATGAATATATCTATTTAAAACTACTTCTGGTGAAAAATGATTAATTGAATTTTAAATTTCTGTATAGAAAATAAATATGGGAGCCAGTATCAATCACAAAAAAACCAAAATAATTGCGATTAGATATACATGTTCAGTGTAACTCATTTATGTAGGTGTGTAAGCTTTATTCCTTTAATAAATATTATTTCAAATTGTTTCAAATCTATGCAGGTACTGCTCATACATGTAAATGACCTTCACATTGTAAGGATTCCTGGCATACTGATCAGAAAAAATTCAGCTGCCTTTAATAGTTCCATTGTTTATTGTAAATCTCATTTCTGAGTTAGCCCCGACCATTGAATTGATAAACCCCGCCCACTGGGACTGCTGGGACTGCTTTCTGGGACTGCTGGGACTGCTTTCTGGGACCGCTGGGACTGCTGGGACCGCTCTGGGACTGCTGTGGGACTGCTCTGTGACCGCTGTGGGACTGCACTGGGACCGCTGTGGGACTGCACTGGGACCGCTGCGGGACTGCTTTAGCAGTCCAAGAAAGCAGTCCCCGGGACAGCTCTGGGACTGCTTTGTGTCAGGTTGGGTCTGGTCGGTACTGTAAAGTGCCAAGTGCGTGGCGAAGGAACAGTTGCTACCAATTTTTTATCGACTTAGGTCATTCTCGTCCTAGATTCGAACCAGGGACCTCTGGAGCATGGAGAGGGCACTGTACCGACTGAGCTATTGACTCTTGTATGGATATTGATACGAAGCTTTTTAAAGATTTTTCCAATATATTGGTACGTAAATATTTGATCGTCAGTTGTGGCTCCGCCCTTCCCCCAGGGGTAATGATTTAAAGAAAATTATATCTGAACTACCAGAGGATGTTTCGATACACATTTCATATTCCCCGGTCCAGTGGTTTTTGAAAAAAATGTTTTTTTTATTCATATATATTCCTATATAAATCATTGATCGTCAGTTGTGTCCCCGCCCTACCCCCATAGGTCATGATTTTAACAAAATTGAATGTGAACTACCTAAGGATATTTCGAAATACTTTTCATCTTTCCTGGCCGAGTCGTTTTTGAGAAAAGATTTTTAAAGGCTTTTTTCCCCTGGATATTCCTATGTAAATTTTTGATCGTCAGTTGTTAGTCGTCAGTCCTGCCTTAGGCCCAGGGGTCATGATTTGTACAAATTTGAATCTACACCGTCTGGGGATTGTTTTAGTTTAAATTTCATCTTTTCTGGCTTAGTGATTCTTGAGTTTTTTTTAAGATGAAATGTAAGGAAATAACGAGCAGTTTTTAAGGTCAAAAATCCATAAAACAATACAAAACAGGAGTAGAGCGAACATGGACCTCCAAAACATGAAAGGATGGATAAGGTGCCATGGAGGAGTGAGCATCCCCTGCTGACCGGTCACACCCGCTGAGTGCTCCTTGTCAGGATCGGTAAATAACGGAAAATCCGTCGTCGATTCAGTGTATAAATAATGGACTAACAATTAGTATGAAAAACGTAATTCAGCATTTGACTCAATTAAAATTGTATTTGTTGACAAGGTTATTGTATCGACAAAAGAACTTACGAAGTGATGACTTTAAACGAGACTGTTGACATTCTTTTTTTATCAACTTTTCTATAATTTACCTCGTTTAAGAGAATGTTCGTACGTAGAGCATGCAACTGAGATATATAAACTCCGTATGCAGGTAATGAGGGTATACTGCTGCATAAGTACCCGGTAAGGGAAGTTGACGATAGAAGAGTTAAAGTCATCACGTTTATCATAGAGCTTGGTTGTTAGATTACCATTAATGTCTTTTTCAAATAAAATATCTAAGTATAAAACCATTAGATGTCATTATTTTTTTTTACTTTTCTTTAAATTATCTCACATTGGAATGAGGTTTTGTCCTTCATTTTTACAAACTGATACCCCCTTTACACACAAATAATTTGTGGCAAGTTTGGTTTAAATTGGCCCATTGGTACTTGAAAAGTAGTCCAAAATGTGAAAAGTTTACAGACAGATGGAGAGCTAGACAAACAGAGAGATTGACGGACAGACGGACGCCGGACGAAATGTGATCCGAAAAGTTAAACTGAGCTTTCGGCTCAGGTAAGCTACATGTAATAACCAATTATTTCGAACATGTCATGCAAGCATTAAAGGTACTTGGACACAGATTTGAAGTTAATATTTTCTCTATAATTTACGATAATATTACAACTTATTTATTTTAATAGCATTTCAAACAAAAATAGTTAAAAATCTTAATTTATTTAAAAGTTATTAAAATTTTAAATTTTATGGCGGGTTTGATTGACATATCCTTGCACTTTCACATTTTAACTTTATTCTTAATCCTTAGGAAAAGTGGCAGTCTTGTTGAGTACTAATGAAAATTATTAATACTATAATCCAGAAAATTCAGAGTGGACATGTTCGAAAGTAAAACAAACACACAATATATTGTCAGTCCGTGCAGTTGTGGTGAGCAGACTTTGGCGATTAAACGCACCCGGTGAACCAAAACACCAAACAATAACAGAGCTTTCGCCCTGTTTACAAAAACTGTGTACATAACACAGATGATTCTCTGAACAGACTACCAACAGATAAAGAACTT
Organism: Saccostrea cuccullata; assembly: GCF_032062105.1. NCBI lineage: Eukaryota > Metazoa > Mollusca > Bivalvia > Ostreida > Ostreidae > Saccostrea > Saccostrea cuccullata. Next base: position 205,148 of record NW_026935523.1, read on the forward strand.
AAGGTCGTCAGATATTGGAGCCAGTTTCCATTTACTTGGGATTGAGCTTGGCCTTACCAACGCAACAATCGAACAAATAAGGATTGAATACCAGAACCATGGTGTCAGGACACAGCTTTTCAAAATGCTATGTGCTTGGAAAGAGAAAGAATGGAGACAAGCCACTAAGAAGAAGCTCCTTGACGCCACCAACGTCCATGAAGTGGAAATCGATATTGAAAAAATTAAAAGCGCGTTTAACCTGTGATTGACACAAAATTATAAATAGGGATTTTTATAAAGAAAAGGAAGATTTTGTTCTGCAGTTAAAGAACAGAAGAACCTTTGTTTCAAAGAGAAACTAAGGGGCATCTTCTTATGTACATATAGTATATATGTTTATGTCTCTTAACCGTATAGATACTCCAGACCATACTTGCATCAATTCTTTAACCAAGGTAGGCTACTGACAAAAAAAGTTAAGGATACAGAAATTTCAAAGCCCTCGTGTACAGTCAGCATTCTGTAAATTATATGACCATCTTGACCTTGTATTGAATAATAATTGTCAATTGGCCGTATTTTGATTGACCTATTTGATACCAATTGTTGGGTCTTCGTTTCCAAATCAAACGTGACTAATGAATCTCCCGTTTGCCTGACAAAAACAAAATCTTTTTGAAGAATACTTACTCTTTCTATGTACCTTATGATAAAATCTAGGATTTCTGGGGGTCCGTTGTTATTGTACGATTCTCATATATTTATTCTTCATTCCAGTATTTTGTAAACATAAATCACTCTTCGTTATTTTCCCATAAAGCTTAGCCACCAACCACAGCTATTAACATAAAAATGTAAATAAAAAACCAACTACAATGAAATACGAAAAAATTAATCTCGAGGTACCAAGGGCTAGAATAAGGATCTTGTTCTTTTTTCTATACAAGACGAAGGTAAACTTTTAAAAGAATGCATTCATTTGTATCATATGTAATCATATACTGATATTTAAAAAAATGTTATTAAAGTTTTTACATCTTTAGTACTATATCGCATTGAACATAAAAGCATATACTGATATTTAAACATATAATATTGAGTAGATGTCAGTTTTCTTGTCAAAGAGTTGTCAATACAAGTTTTATACCTTTATTATTATTTGTATTTTTTGTTAACAATCTTTACTGTTTGACAACTGACAAATTGTAATATCTGTTTATGGAATGTTTCGCTCCACTGTGTCTTTACTACAGTCAATTCTCGAATTATCGCCATTCGATTCATCGCCATTTTCGCAATACCGCCATGATTTCCCAAGAACGTTTTTCCTGCTATATAAAATTCTCTTTATAACGCCAAATTCGCATACCGCCATCCGCCACCCTGTTTTCAAAACAAACGTCCATTTTTAAGTGTCAATTATCTCGATATACCGCCACAGGTGTGTGTGGTCAGTGAAGCGCGGCTAATTGGATGACGCTATCCCTGTTGTAAAGCTTGCAAAGCCAGACAAGGTACACGCAATTAAATAACTAAATTAGAATTAAATGAACAAATAATTTTAATATGAACTGTTACAATGATTTTGTTCTGTTGTTTTGTTTAAAAAAAACATTAAGTCACGGCTTCGCCATGAAAGCGGTAGTTGTGAAAGACGGCGAATACGATATTATTTTGATGATCTCTGCTTTACACAATGCAAACTTTGCTTAAAAATAATTATACGGTATAAATTGTGAACGTTCACGAACAATGATGCCATAGACAATAAATTTATTCAAGAAACTTTTTACGTACCGTCAGCAATATATCACGACGATCGATCCAGCATGTTTTTTTTCCCGATATCAGACGTGCCGATTTACATGTACATAAATGCACATGTACATATCTTTATTTCATAACTGCACATTTTGTTTTAAAGAAATTGTACATAAAAAAATCACTTGAAATATTTTAAAATTTAGAAATATGTTTTATATACATGTACATGTACATGTAAAAATAAGAATAGAAACGCTTTATGCTATTTCTAAGAACGGTAACTCTACTTCTTGTTTCCTTAAATATGGGAAATTCAAATCATCGCCAAATTCGTTATACCGCCATGATTTCTAAATTACAAAAGGTGGCGGTTTATCGAGAATTAACTGTATATTATATATGTGCCTGGATCGATAGATCCGAGGCGTATATTGTTTTTGTCTGTATGGTTTTTTTTTTGTTTATCTGTTTATCTGTTTGTCTTTCTGTTTTCAACCTTATCCTTCGCCATAATTTTTTCATTCATAAGAGATAGAGTCTTCATATTTGGTATGCATACCCCACTAATTAAGTTCTTCCAAAAACACCAAGAACAATTACCTTGTAGCCTTGACTGTGACCTATGTGCTAAAAATAGCTTTTTATGCAATCATCATACCTCTTGAACCATAGATCATAACTTCTGAACCGTATAAAATAGAGAGACTTCAAATTTGGTATGCATACACATGTACCCCACTAAGTTCTTTCAAAAAACTCCAAGAACAATGACCTGTTGTCTTTGATTGGACCTATATGCTAAAAATAGCTTTTGCGGAAATGTGTCTTAAACACATCTTTTCTTTTATATATCAACATATATTAACATAGTTTAATTTATGTTTTCCTGAAATAAATACTTGATTTTTTGACATGTATTCTTAAAAACTGGTTTTGTTCTAAGAACATTTAGAACATCATCTAATTATTTCATTTACAATTTCTGTTGACATGAATATATCATTCAAACATTTTATTTTACACTATATTATGCTAGCTGTATTTATGTGTGAAATACACGTATAAGCATGAATTTGAATGAAAATTAAGTTGGTTATTTTGACGTTTAATAATTTATACAGCAAATTGCACTAAGGTATTATGTAAATGCATTGTATAAAATGTTGCATATGACAAAGAAGACATTTGAAAAGAAGAAGAAATTGCCCTGCTGATGTTCAAACGAAATGCTAAATGAACTTAAAAATTAACGTTTGGAGAAAAATATAGAACCTTTCTGTCGCCTCGATGGTGCAGTATTTGACTCATTCAAGGTGGGAGAAGAAGAAGGATTTGATCCTTGAATTGAAGGATTTGAGCCCATGCACTCCAGAGCACGGAGATTATTCATACGATAAAACAGTGTCATGGGTTCTTATTGGATTTTGTAGAGTTTAGAAGGATAACAATATCAATCAGAAATAACAAATTTATTAAAAAAATAAAAAAAATAGAAAACAAAATAATATCAATAACACTCATCCAGTCTCACATACTAGGTCACACATCGGATATGAAATATGCGTGTAAATATGAACTGTTAACTCAGTTTTAACTAATTCTTATACTTTACATAATAAAGTTTTCATTTACATGCTACAATGCTGATTCAGTTAGTATCCGATATTAAATCAAATAAATAAATCATCATATTTTGTCTTTTGATTTGATACTTCGAAAAAGCTCAATTGAATTCCAAAAAGAATAAAATATGTATCTAAATGAAACGGTTTTCTGCTATATAACACTGCAAGATACTGAAAATTGCAAGTCACAACTTGAGGTTAACCACGTGTCCTAGAAAGTAAACCACTGCGCTCTCGCCCACACAACGTCAAGGTCCCACCAAGTTCCATGGTTCTCAAACAGTAGTTCCTTAACCGCAGAGTCTCGGGTCTTAGCCTCCCGCTCCCGTTAAACTACCACATCATCAACGTTGTCGACCTTTGATATGACGCACGTAGCCCTTTATACAAAACTCGCCACTAACTCTCAAATGACCCTCATCACGCCCAGTATTCAATAAATCGTGTCCAAACCCCTTATGCTCCTAAAGTAATTTATATTTACAAAAACCTAACCTAAAACACAACTGAAACCGGAAATTTATAACACTACTGAATTAAATATCCCCTTAGATTCCAAAAAATCCCCTGTTGTCCCCCTGTCAGTCCCTGACATTTTCCTGTCTCTCCCTGACTTTGTCCTATGATCCCCTGTCGTTGTCCCTGCCCTCCCTGTCCAGTCCCTGTCGTCCCCTGTCGTTGTCCCTGCCCTCCCTGTCTAATCCCTGTCGTCCCCTGACATTCTCTGATCTCCCTGTCCAGTCCCTGTCGTTCCCTGTCGTTGTCCCTGCCTTCCCTGTCTACTCCCTGTCGTCCCCTGACATTTATTTTGGCCAAGAAAAGGAGTTTAAAAAATATTTTTGTTGCATTTAAGAGTGAAAAATAATATAGTCTTGAAAACTGAAGTTTTTTTTTGAAAATATAGACTTAGTAAAAAGTTAACACATTTTTAAATGCCTTAACAATATCCCCTGTAATTTTGTTTCTATTACTTGTATCAATGTGATTATTTTAGTGTGGTAGCATTTCGGGGGAGAAGGACAGAGAATTGCATCATCATAAAGAAGAAATAAATTAGCAATTTATTTCATCTTGTGATGCTAGACAGCTTATACATTGAACTTTATGGACCTTTTATATATATTTATAACTTTTTTATTTGATCTACTTTGAAACATCTTTGAGTGTAATAACTGTCTTTGTAAAAGAACTAGATTTAAACATTTGAGAATACATTATCAAATCCATGCATGGGATATTTTTGTTTTACCAAAGAATTAAAAAAAATTAATTGAAAGGAATGATATATGAATGCATTAATAAAATAAAAGTCTATTTAATAAATAAAAATTATTAAATAAACTAAAGATATATTTTATTCATTTATTTTCTTATGTGAATAAATCTATAACTCGACTGAATTAAGAATGAATGAATAAATAGATAGATAAATAAATAAATAAATAAATAAAAAAATAAATAAATAAATAAATAAATAAATAAATAATAGATAAATAAATAAATAAATAAATAAATAAATAAATAATGAGAATTATATACATTTATTCATTTATTTTTTTCATTTATCGCTCATTTATATCCCCCAAAATTTGATTTATTAGTTTTATTGTATTTATTTGCTAAAATATGCTACAAAGTATTTTATTAGCATATTTAAACGAATTTTTATTACTTTAAGTCCATGATGGATATCAAAATAATCGTCTCATTATGCACAATATTAATCCGTCAATTAGATTTTTGATACTTTGTTTTGATTAAAAAATCGGTTTTCAAAACCCTAACACGGTTCTGAAACAACATCAAAGCCACTGATGTTTACCAGTAATTAACTCGGGGTACACAGCCATGACACCTTTTTTTTCACTGACCGCTATACCTTGTTTATATTGTGACAGGACTACCGTGTGTAGTTTGCAGCGGTTTGAAATAACATTTTCTCTTTGTATGAGAACTCAATTTTTTTCAATCAAAACAAAATAAAAGTATCAAAGAAGATATTAACGGGTAAAGATTGTGCATAACGAGACGATTATTTTGAAATCCATCATGGAAGTAAAATAATTAAAAGCAGATTAAATATGCCTCAGGAATACTTTGACACATATTTTTGCGTAAATAGTCTTACATAAAATAAGCCAAACAAAATTCCATTTTCGGGTATTTGATTATTTAATTTGTTTGTATTTTCAATTTTGAAAATAAAAAATGATTGTTTTTATAATAATTAAATACTTGCAGTTAATATTTTTTTCTTTTTTGTTTACTAATTATTCAAAATCATTTATTGTATTGATTTAAAAAAAAATAATTATTATAAAATGCACCAATACCCCCTGCTGTCTCTCTCTTTTTTTCTTAGTTTTCTTTTTTTTTATATTATTTCTTTTTTTTTAACAAATGTTACAAAGTCAAACCAGTACTTAACGAATAAAACTGATTACAGCGAAATGAATTCATAGTAAATAAATAAATAAAGTAAAGTAAATAAATAATAATAAAAATATTAATAAAATATTAATCTATTTATTTTTGAAATTGAAAATGCAACAAATTAATGAATCATTTTTATCTGCAAGAAATTGTGTTTCTTTAGTTTTATCTTATATAAACACTTGCATCCGTAGATGTTCTACAAAGTATTTTATTAGCGCATTAAAACGACTTTTTATCATTTTGAATACATGATTAGATATCAAAATAATCGTCTCATTATGCACAATATTAATCCGTCAATTAGATTTTTGATACTTTGTTTTGATTAAAAAATCGGTTTTCAAAACCTTAACACATTTCTAAACAACATCAAAGCCATTGATGTTTACCAGTAATTAACTCGGGGTACACAGCCATGACACCTATTATCTTTATCACTGATCGTTATACCTTGTTTATATTGTGGCAGGACGACCGTGTATAGTTTGCAGCTGTTTGAAATAACATTTTCTCTTTGTATGAGAACTGATTTTTTAAATCAAAACAAAATAAAAGTATCAAAGAAACTATTGAGGGGTAAAGATTGTGCATAATGAGACGATTATTTTGATATCCATCATGAAAATAAAATAATTAAAAGCAGATTTAATATGCTTCAAAAATACTTTGACACATATTTTTGCGTAAATAGTTTTACATAAAATAAGCCAAAAAAATTCCATTTTCGGGTACTCGGGTATTTGATAATTAAGTTTGCTTGTATCGTCAATTTTAAAGATAAAAACATTGTTTTTATCATGATTAAGTCCATGCAGTTAATAAGTTTATTTTTTTTAATTTACTAACTATTTAAAATCAATTAATGATTTGGTTTTAAACACTAAAACATTCCAAAATGCACCAATACCCCCTGCTGACTTTGTTTCTTACAAATGGTACAAAGTATAAAGTATTTAATGAATAAAGCAGATTACAGCGAAATAAATACATAGTAAATAAATAGATAAAATAAAGTAAAAAAAAATAATGATATAAATATAAATAAAAACAATTTATTTATTTATATTTGAAATTAAAAAACAAACAAACAACAAATCAGTCAATCATTTATATCTGCAAGAAATTGTATCTCTGTAGAGTTTTATTTTATTCATGTTTTATTCATTTAACAATGGAGTGAATTTCTACCTTTTGTAAAAATTAAAAAGAAGAAAAACAGAGACAATAGAGGTACTGGCGCACTTTGGAATATTTTATTTTTTTTAAATCAATACAATAATTGATATGTAAATAAAAAAAAAATAAACTTATTAACTGCATGTATTTAATAATTATAAAAACAATGTTTTTATTTTTAAAATTGACGATACAAGCAAACTAAATAATCATATTCTATGTAAACTGATTAAAAATGAATATGTATCAAAGTATTTTTGAAGCATATATAAACTACTTTTAATTATATTACTTCCATGATGGATATTAAAATAAACGTCTCATTATGCACAATCTTTACCCTTAAATAGTTTCTTTGATACTTTTTTTTTTTTGTTTTGATTTAAAAAATCAGTTCTCATACAAAGAGAAAATGTTATTTCAAACAGCTGCAAACTATACACGGTCGTCCTGTCACAACATAAACAAGGTATAGCGGTCAGTGAAAAAGATAATAGGAGTCATGACCGTGAACCCCGAGTTAATTACTTGTAAACATCAATGGCTTTGATGTTGTTTCAGAACCGTGTTAGGGTTTTGAAAACTGATTTTTTCAATCAAATCAATGTATCAAAAATAAAATTGACAGATTAATATTGTGCATAATAAGCTAATTATTTTGATATCCATCATGTACTAAAAATAATAAAATGTGGTTTTAATACGCTAATAAAATACTTTGTAGCGTATCTACGGATGCAAGTGTTTATATAATTTTAAAGTGAAACTGAAGAAACACAATTTCTTGCAGATTGAATGATTCATTAATTTGTACTATTTTCAATTTCAAAAATAAAGAAAAAGATTGATATTTAATTAATAATTTGTTTTTATTTTTCATGTATTTTATTTTTTTAATTTACTATGACTTTATTTCGCTGCAATCTGTTTTATTCGTTAAAAACTGGTTAGACTTTTTAAAAGAAAAAAAGAGAGAGAGACAGCAGGGGGTATTGGTGCATTTTGGGATAATTAAGTTGTTAAAATAAATACAATAATTGATTTTAAATAGTTAGAAAACCAAAAAAAAAAAAATAAATAAATAAATAAACTTATTAACTGCATGTATTTATCTATTATAAAAACAACCTTATTTATTTTTAAAATTGACAATACAAACAAATTAAATAACAAACAACCGAAATGGGATTTTTTTTGTGTGTGGGGGGGGGGGGGGGGCTAATTTTATGTAAAACTATTTACGCAAAAATAAGTGTCAAAGTATTTTTAAGCATATTAAATCTGCTTTTAATTATTTTACTTCCATGATGGATATCAAAATAATCGTCTCATTATGCACAATCCTTAGCCGTCAATAGCTTCTTTGATACTGTTATTTTGTTTTGATTGAAAAACAGTAAGTTTTCATACAAAGAGAAAATGTTATTTCAAACCGCTGCAAACTGTACACGGGCACTCCAAACACAACATAAACAACATGAACAAGGTAAAGCGGTCAGGGAGAAAGACAATAGGTGTCATGACTGTGTACCCCGAGTTAATTACTGGTAAACAATAATGGCTTTGATGTTGTTTCAGAACCGTGTTAGGGTTTTGAAAACCGATTTTTTCAATCTAAACAAAGTATCAAAAACCAAATTGTCGAATTAATATTGTGCATACTGAGACGATTATTTTGATATCCATCATGTATTTAAAATAATAAAAAGTGGTTTTACTACGCTTATAAAATACTTTGTAGAACATATACCGATGCAAGTGTTTATATAAAATAAAACTAAAGAAACACAATTTCTTGCAGATAATAATGATTCATTAATTTGTTGTATTTTCAATTTCAAAAATAAATAGATTAATATTTTTTTTATTATTCATTCATTTTATTTTTTATATTTACTATGCATGTATTTAGCTGAAATCTGCTAATTTTAAGTACTGGTTTGACTTTGTACCATTTGTTAAAAAAAATATATATATATATATAAAAAAGGAAAAAAAGAGAGAGATACAGGGGGCATTGGTGCATTTTAGAATAATTATTTTTTAAAAATCAAAACAATAGTTGATTTTGAATAGTTAGTAAACAAAAAAGAAAAAAATATTAACTGCATGTATTTAATTATGATAAAAACAATCTTTTTTATTATTAAAATTGACAATACAAACAAATTAAATAATTAAATACCCGAAAATGGAATTTTGTTTGGCTTATTTAATGTAAAACTATTTACACAAAAATGTGTGTCAAAGTATTCTTGAAGCATATTAAATCTGCTTTTAAAGGCCGAGGTTTTTAACCGTACGGTTTTCCTCAGGTAAGTTTGGTGTGGGGTGGAGCTTAGTCGAAGCGGCTGAGAAGCCCCGAGGGAACGACGCTGGTTGTGTATAGGTACCTATATAACAGGATGTTACCTGAGCCCCTGAGTGTATTACCTGTATGCGTTTTCCTACGATTTTGTAAACCGAGGCCGTTTTTCTTTTTCGTGGTTAGCTTATGAATTGAAATGCGAAATAAAACATTTTTGTTGCAGACGGAATCCTTCTTAATCTCTTTCTTTTAAAATAATTAATAATTTTAATAATTCGACATTTTTATATACAGTGTGTTTCTTAATGAAGTATTATAATAAAAAATACATTTAGCAAAGAAATCTGTCGTTGTAATCTGGCGACAAAAAATAACACGTCGTCTACGCAAAAAACGAAAGAAGAAAGTGAATAATAAAATAGTCTCTCGGTAAATAATAATAAAACTTAGAAACGATGTTTTGAGAATAAAATGTTGAAGTAGAAATATTATTGTCTAAATACATATCTTTTTAAGATAAACCCTACTTGATTTTTCCATAACGCATGGTCGGTAAAAATGACCAGGGCATCGGACCGCGGTTTATTCCCCGACAGCTATGAAACAAGAAAAGAATCATCTGCATCGGATTTTTTTTTCTTTCTTTCGGGATTCATTATAAATTTCAAACATTAAATACAAAGCAAGATGTTATATTCCGAGTAATTTCTCTTCTAAAATTTATAATTATACCGTAACTTCGTCACCATGTCTCTAAGAAAAACGAAACGTACAGGTTTGTCTTATACATATGAATTCGCTTGACTCGTGAACGATGTTATAATGTTGTCATATACTTGTTTTAATGGAGGAATAAATATAAGTTAACTAGTAGATTATAAAGCCATGCTTTTCTTGTCAATTATTTGATACATTATTTAAATTTATGGCATATTCTTATGAATTAAAAAAAAGAAAAGAACTATCTAATTGCTTGATTATCACATTGGCATACAGTGCGGTAGGCATCAAAAGCCTGAAAGTTAATTCGATGGTCGGTACGATCTCCAGACAAGGTACACAAGATATACACAACAGCAGCAAACTAAATGTCAATCAAATCAAAGTATCCAATCCCAGGCTTAATTTCAGATGATTGACAGATTTTCTAAGACCAGGTAAATTTGAAGGAGGTGCTTATTTCCTCCCCCTTTAATTATTTTACATCCATGATGGATATCAAAATAATCGTCTCATTATGCACAATCTTTACCCGTCAATAGCTTCTTTGATACTTTTATTTTGTTTTGTTTGAAAAAAAATTGAGTTCTCATACAAAGAGAAAATGTTATTTCAAACCGCTGCAAACTACACGCGGTCGTCCTGTCACAATATAAACAAGGTATAGCGGTCAGTGAAAAAAAAAATAATAGGTGTCATGACTGTGTACCCCGAGTTAATTACTGGTAAACATCAGTGGCTTTGATGTTGTTTCAGAACCGTGTTAGGGTTTTGAAAACCGATTTTTTAATCAAAACAAAGTATCAAAAATCTAATTGACGGATTAATATTGTGCATAATGAGACGATCATTTTGTTATCCATCATGGACTTAAAGTAATAAAAAGTCGTTTAAATGTGCTAATAAAATACTTTGTAGCATATTTTAGCAAATAAATAAAATAAAACTAATAAATCAAATTTTGGGGAATTCGAATTAGCGATAAGCTAAAAAATTAAACAATAAATGAATAAATTTATATAATTCTCATTATTTATTTATCTATTTATTCATTCATTCTTAATTCAGTCGAGTTATAGATTTATTCACATAAGAAAATAAATGAATAAAATATATCTTTAGTTTATTTAATATTTTTTATTTATTAAATAGACTTTTATTTTATTAATGCATTCATATATCATTCCTTTCAATAATTTTTTTAATTCTTTGGTAAAACAAAGTATCCCATGCATGGATTTGATAATGTATTCTCAAATGTTTAAATCTAGTTCTTTTACAAAGACAGTTATTATACTCAAAAATGTTTCAAAGTAGATCAAATAAAAAATGAAAAAGTTATAAATATATATAAAAGGTCCATAAAGTACAATGTATAAGCCGTCTAGCATCACAAGATGAAATAAATTGCTAATTTATTTCTTCTTTATAATTCTTTATAATGATGCTTAAATGCAACAAAAATATTTTTTAAACTCCTTTTCTTGGCCAAAATAAATGTCAGGGGACGACAGGGAGTAGACAGGGAAGGCAGGGACAACGACAGGGGACGACAGGGACTGGACAGGGAGATCAGAGAATGTCAGGGGACGACAGGGAGTAGACAGGGAGGGCAGGGACAACGACAGGGGACGACAGGGACTGGACAGGGAGAGCAGGGACAACGACAGGGGATCATAGGAGAAAGTCAGGGAGAGACAGGAAAATGTCAGGGACTCACAGGGGGACAACAGGGGATTTTTTGGAATCTAAGGGGATATTTAATTCAGTAGTGTAACTGCAAACCAACTGTATTCTTTACTCGATCATTCTTACCGGCCAGAACTGCAAAAACAAGCAGCAAAAATCTTTCTGACAATTTATATGGCTTCCCGTTTACATTCGGTGCTATATCTCACCGAAAAATATTTGCGACTTATATATATCATATAGGAGAAATAGCAGACGTGGCACACCTCCGGCTGGTCACACTACCGGACACCAAACTAAAAAAGATGGGTGCATTTGGCGAGAGATCTTCAGGAATCATTTGTACGAAACATTTATGGTTTAAATGTCCATGATTTGGTTGGCTGAATATAACTGGTCAGATTTTACAAGCACGTCCAAAGATTTTTTTTCATTTAGTTTGAGAGACATTGTAACATTTATGTCCAGTTTATGTCAAATTTTCCTAGGGGGTACTATAACATAGTAATGTTTCACAAAAAATAAAAACCTCAATTAGTTAATGCATAGATGCATGATATATGTACATGTACATTATAGAATAGAAGATTGGAATTGATTTTGCTCGAGAACCTAACTGAACTAAAATTCATAATTCAAAATTTTAATACATCAGTACATAAAACGAAACTAATAAAATAAATGGTTGTTTGCATGGAGAAAAAAAAGTAACGCCTCATGCCAGGCTCGAACCAAAAAGTTTTCGCCTCGAGTGCACTGTACAGGTATCCCAACTCACTGAGCTATCACTGCTACACATATACGAGTGATTTTAAAAATCCAAAGAAGCACCGCATTCACACATTTTATATTTATGTGAAAAGTTCATTTTTCATGGTCTCTGGGTCTTCTCTCCGTTTTTTAAAAAAGTGTATTCGTTTTTTTGAATTAAAATACACAATAATAAAGTTTCAAAATCATTGAGAGAAGACCCAGAGATATAATTTAAAGAAAAAACGTGTTTAAGTTATACCATTTTGTACCAAATGTCTGATCTGGCCAATTTTCAAGTTATTTTTTAGCAAATCAAAGATCAATTTCGTGTAAATATTTTCCTTTCAAGTAGCACAGGAACCCGATTATTAAATAAAATGTTAAAATTTAATGTGAACTGTCGATAAAATTTTCACTTTTCAAGTACGCCCAGATTCATGCCGAATGCCAATCAAAAGCGCCATCGTTCTTTCACCACCCGACAAAACCGGTCTCCTTATATACTCGTAATAAAACAGACTCAAATGTATGGAAAACCGTTACAACAAAACAATTAAACATTATATACAAAAAACAACTTCTTCACAGGGATATTTTTGTTGTAGTACTTACTAGTAGGTAAATATCTTTCACAGATATATGGCTGTTTAATATCTACATGTAACTTTGGAGAATTTTCACAATTATATTCTCCAATCAAGGAAAAGAATGCGCTCTACTTAAGATGAAAAAATAGCAGACAAATTGCATTCAATTGTTTATATATCTTTACGGATACTAATGATTAAATGTAGTTTCAATAATCAATAATTAAAAAGCAAATAAAATTTATCATTAAGTCAAATGAATCAGGTATTTTATAATAATTATTAGACCTATACATGTATATACACATTGAATTATTGGCGGATTTTTCCTTTATTTCTCCATCATGATAAAGGGAACACAGTGGGTGAAACCGGTCGGCAGGGGATGCTCACTCCTCCATGACACCTGATCTCTCTTCCGATCACTAGGAGGTTTGTGTTAGCTTTGCTCCAAATTTTTATTTGACGCGTCAAACCTATATGTCGTCAGTTTGACACGGCATGCAGCGACCGAGAATAGAATCTGAGGCCCCCGATCATGCAAGAGAGAAAGAGAAAATACAAATTTATTGAACCATATGAAATGTAAGGTTAAACAATGTTGTTGACTGAGAGTGGAAAGAACCACTTCACAAAATTGGGAGTTAAAAATAATTTCATATCTTCCATAGCTTAATATTTTAAACTAAAATTTCAATAAGACCTTTTCCGTTTCTTAAAAAGATAAACTTTTTCTAAAAAATAAATTCTCAAAATTAGATAAGCATCTGAAAGCTGGATAAGCATCAAGAAAGCTGCAGCTGATCGATGGCTTAAAGGAATTTCCTCTATAAGCACTATTTAGTCACAATTGAGCGATTGTTTATAAGATGGCCTTTCGTCCTAAGTCGTGAAAAGTATGCCGGAGACATCAGCAATGGTTGGAAAAGTAGGCGTAGCATATTATGCATGAAACATATGGGGATGGACCGAACGGTCACACCCACTGTGTGTTTTTTGTCACGATCAGGAAATAACAGAAAAATCCGTCGTCAATTCAGTCTAACAATTACTATAAAATTAGTATGAAAAACTTCAGTAAGCATTTGACTCAATGATAAATTGTATATGCTGACATTGTATTGACCACAGACTACGACTACGAAACGACGATGGCTGATATTCTTGTGTCATCAACTTGTTTGTCAATAGGCGCGGTAGCGAAGTCTGATAACGACCACAAAATGGATTTTGGCGTCAAGATGTAGCAGCGTTCATACCTAACATATGGTGTAGCGGTATGTAAAACTGTTTTGAAGTTTGACCAACGTGCTTAAGCAATAACAAGGAGAGAAAAAAAACATGTCTAATGGTTTGTTTTGTTATTGGTTTATATTTCATCCAACACATAATTCAACCACAGTGAAATGAAATGCTCCAGACGACCATAATTATTTTGGAACGTTTACCTGCGTCGCATAAACTAAGGCATCCTGTATTTATACCCGGCACATAGAAATTTTACACTGGGTTAACAACACGCATTTTATAAGAATCTTAAGGAAAAAGGAGAGGCTGATTTTTGTAATGTTTTATATAATAAAAATCTCGAAGAGTCGTTTCCCGATCGTATCACATGCGAAAAACCCCTGACTGACGTGACATTAAATTGACGTAGCAATGTTGCCCCTGGTCGCTGGATATATGCATTTTAATAATTCCACGGGAACTTATCTAATTATACTGTGAAATAGAAAATTTGAGTAAGTGTTTCACTCTTTCCCTTTAAAATGTTGATGAATTTTCATGAATTTATCTCTGCCCTTTATGGGGTTAAAATAAATGTTTCAATAATTTTCGAACAGCCTTAAGCTTCGTACTAGGAAGTTAACTGAATTATTTATATTGAGTTTTGATTTTCGAATACTAACTATATTTTTCTGTTTGAAAATGTTTATAAACATTATGTTACATCTTTTACTTTTTTAGCACAAAAAAGCTTAATTACTAAAGCCCATTGAGCTCCTTTTCGTAGGTTAAATTATTTTTTTTTCGCGCTATAACGCAAAAGTTTCGAGAATAAACGCGTAACTTTCGCTTTAAAACGCAAAACGTTCGGACATAACGAGAATCTTTTGCGAAATAACTTTTCACAGTGTAACGTTTATATATATATATATATATATATATATATATATATATATATATATATATATATATATATATATATATATATATATATATATATATATATATATATATATATATATATATATATATATATTTTTCATGATGGATTGTTTAATTTATTAGTGGTACAATTATATATATATATATATATATATATATATATATATATATATGATAAAAAATGCTGTGAGAAAGTGTCAAGTGGAGATTTTCCGTCAATAAAATATTCAGTCTAAAGAAACTCTCGAATGTAACAACTGAAGAACATGTACAAGTAAAATTCAGTTTATCATTTGATAGGATTTTTGAAATAAAAAAAGATAAATAATCTATCCTATTCTCGAACCATTCTTGCATCATTTCTCCAGGACATCCTCTGAGGAAATGATAATTTATCAATAAATTCATAAAAGATCATGTCAGCGTTCATTTTCCTATCTGTCAGTGAAGGTCAGGGTTCCTGAAAAACATTAATATGCCAATAATTTCGCAGAATAACGCGAAAATTACGCGTTATAACGCGAAAGAACTATATGCGGTATATTGCATAATTTGCCCCCACAAAAATCAAATTTTGAAAACTTCCTGAAATGTTCTGAGTTCAATAAATTGTATGAGAAATATAAATTAACAGAAAATATTATTGTGTCAAAGCACTGTATTCACAATTTTTGTTTTTATGATGTCACAAACTAGTTCGATTTTACATCCCTTTTCAGAAAGAGGACAAAATGGACAAAATTTCAACAATTTTAGCTTCAAAATTTATAG
The DNA here is from genome assembly GCF_032062105.1 of Saccostrea cuccullata. Classification (NCBI taxonomy): domain Eukaryota; kingdom Metazoa; phylum Mollusca; class Bivalvia; order Ostreida; family Ostreidae; genus Saccostrea; species Saccostrea cuccullata. The sequence continues at coordinate 221,128 of NW_026935523.1, forward strand.
AGCGCAAGTTTGTTCAGGAACAATATTGACATATTTCATTGATATTATCATTCTACAAATTATATCAAAATATTGATCCTGAACACACATGCGCTCGGTGACTTTTACTCAAAATATCGACGAAATATGTACATTTGTCTGTAAATCAATAAAAACTGAAATTTACGTCATGTTTGTGACGTCATTACGTACATATGTCGTCATTACCTATGAAAATATTCAGTGCTTTGAAGTCAGCATATACTCCCCGGTTTAAGAACCTTATTAAATATATCTCCTTCAAAGTTTGCTTTGGGGGGCAAATATTGGTTATTACCGAATAAATTTCTTTACGCATTTATATGCGAGATACGCGTTTATTCGAAAAATGTAAGCGTTTTAACGCAAATACTTCGCGTTATTATGCAAAATTTACACGTCATAACGCGAAAATTTTATTTTTTAAACTTCGAAAATGAGCCCATAATGGGCGTTCGTACTTGATATATCTGCCTCTATAAAAGAAAAGATATCCCATTAAATTATCCTACTTTATTGAAAAACACAAAATTACAGTCATCTTATTTTGTTGAAAGCAAATTTTCACAACCGTTCATTTAATTTCAACAGAATTTTCGCATAAATGCTAATAAAAGTTTTTAATATTGAATGGAAATCTATCAGGTTACAATACTTAAAATCATCTTTTCAATTTAAACAGTCCTAGTGTACTTATGATTCAGTGGTCCCTTTAAATTCAAATTGTACACGCTATTTAAATCCGTTTCAGATCATATCGAGCGACTTCACCGACTTTATTTAAAATGAATATTCGTAGAGATTGAAATGCTCAGGGTGTAATATGTCAAATGATACACAACTACATTCAGTGGGTTTTACGTGAATATGAATTAGTTCAGTGACTAAAAAGTTGATTTGGTATCCAAGTACTCCATATCCTTCTTCTAATTGATTGCATGATAATTGAAATAAGCAATTTAGCTTATGAATGAAAAGTTTGAAACTGCACCGAGAAACAATTAAAGCTTATCACAAAAATAGAACCTGTAAAATTTTATACAATGAAAAGTGTTTATTTTGATTGTTCATTAAAGCATTAAATTAACCTAAAAATGAATACTCAATGAAATATATTTACCCTCGCAAAATCCATGTCATTGTTTATGATGCAGTTATGCAACGTGCATTATCTACGTATCTAAACCCTTTGTTAGGAATATGAAATAAACTTTAGATTAATTAAAATGTTAACTAAATTTTAAATCCAAATCCGTTACTATACAAAAAATAAGAAAACGTATTAATGTATACACTTTTTTTACAACAAGAACATTACATGTATGTATTTTTAAAAATGTCATATACTCCCCATCTTCCCCCACCCCAAACCCCCATCCGAAAAAAGCAAGCATCAAATAGTCATCCACGAATGTACATGTATAACATGTAATTAAATCTGTAAAGATTTTCGCCTCTTACACAGGAAATGGAAGTTTATATAAATATTACGATTTGTTTATATGATTAGAATTCTTTTGTATAAGGAGAATATCTCATATCTATATTAAATTACAGTCCATGTGGCCTCCTGGAACATTAATGTACGTATGTTCGTATGTAGGACAACCAGTGAACCTCTGTTTATTTTTATAAAAAATAAATTAATCAAATGCATAAATGGATAGAAAGATTAGAATAAATTAATCGATAAACTTTTTAAAAAACAAATAAACAGAAAAAATGTATATAAATCAACTAATTCATAAAAGCAAAACAGGAATAATATTTTTTTGAAAAATTTTCTCAGCTGACAATTATGATTTTCTCCTTTTTTCATTCTTTTTCCAATATGCAAATTCCATCGATCTTCTAGATGCTTCTAACATGATATCAAGGGTTTTCCCATAGTAGGTGTGATCATTGTGGAAAATAATTATAGCTGTTGTATGCAGAAATGAGGTTCGTGGAATTGTGTACAATGACAAAGATCAATTCATTTAAAATTCTAGCCTTCGCTTCCTTGACGACAAAACACTCCTTTTATAAACTCTAAATCTCTTCGCCCCGTTTGCTGTTCATCCTCGGTGGTTTCGCTCTATGGGGTTTTCTTCAAACATATTTATTATGATGTTATGGAGATAATTATTTTTAAAGTGGGTGTTTACATCCACTTTTTAAATGAGAATTTTATTTAATTCAATTATAGGTAGCGATCATGAAATAAATAAATACCACATTAAAAATTTCCATGTTAGAAAAAGAAATCATAAGGATGGAAGCAAAAATCACTGAAATACCTTAAGATAATAAATGTTTAGAAATAAAATGAATGACATAAACAAATAGGGTCTCAATCGTTTACTGAAATTAATCTTACAGTATATTGTATCATTGAAGAGGATTATTTAAATTTGGAAAGATAGAAAAAATATTTCCCATCGCATATACACAAAAAACACTACTCCACGGGATAAACCATTTGTCATATACAACAATCTACTTATACTACACGTGCAAAAACATAATATACCTTTAATAACCTATCATATTAAAGATAGAAAGGAAACAACTCGAGGGGAAACCGCTCGGTCAGCAAACACGTAATTGTAATTAGTGTCAAATCACCCGTTACTTCTGAGAATCTTCAAAACGGAAATTCCTTAACAGTTTCGTTTTAGACAGTCAACCTTGTTGAATAAAATTCTCAAGTGCGGCAAAAATATACATGTTACTCCAGTGAGAAACCAGGGATAAATCACATTGGAATAGAACTTCAATACTTTGGATAGGAGTTTGAGATTTTACTGTCGGTATGGACAGCCTCAAAGTAAGTTTAGATTTAAAACTAGTGATTCAAAAGGCCAATGCCTCTTACTCAACGTCGGTTAACAGTAAGTTTTTCAACTGATTTTTCAAGTTGCACATAGAGTAAAAACATTTCATTGAGAGAAAGAGATAAAAACTTATGCATACCTTTAATTAACTCATTAAAAATTCAACATGTACGAGGTAGTGTATTGAGGACAGGAAACTCAAGTGTGACCAACAAAGTGCCGATTTATGGGTTATCGAGTATTGGAATGACATATAGGCTGCTCCAGCATTGTCATTGTTATGTATAATACACAAAAGGGTTACATATATTGTTTTGTACATAAAAGTGTTGACAAAAAGAAGGAGAATGTCTTCATTCTACCTGAAATAACTGGTTCAAATGAATGGGGAGCAGACTATATTCAATATGTTTATTTCTCTTTGACAAATGGTATGAAAAAGAAAATTTAAAGTCGTGTTTTTTTTTTTTTTTTTTTTTTTTTTGCCTGTGCATTTTTTCTGATGTCTTTAAAAATAAATATATTTATATGCAAGTAAATGCAACAATCGATTATCTTATTTGTTACTAAGCATGAAGAACGAGCGAGTATGAAACTTTTATCGGGTTAGGATTGGTAAGGGGGTAGATTCTACTCTTTATTTTAATTAATAATTTTACTTAAATGTAATTAAACAGTGTCCGCACTATTGATAAATAACTTTAAAATAAAGCAAAAGCCTATTGATAAAAGAAATAAAAATGTTTAAATCATTTGTTGATAAAATGTAGAGCTTAATTTTTATAAACACTGCATTCTACTGACAGCAAAGAAACACTTGGAAACGCTAAAAACTGACTTGCATATAAACAAATAAATATCTTGGACCTGCTCTAATGAAAAATATTGAGATAAGGAAAAGTATTCAAGATCACAAGTCCATAAAACAATACAAAGCAGGAGCAGAGCAAACATGGACATACAAATCATCAGGCCCAAGTGTCCTGAAACAAACTGAAACAGACTCAGACTTAATTCAAATTTTCACTTGCCTATAAATGTTAATGAATTATGGAATTTATTTCAAAATTTGCAGATAACACCACTTCTGAGAAGCAATGTTGAAAAACATTTTCATATGTGTGTGTGTGTGGGGGAGGGGGGGTGTCAGAGTGGGTGTGTGGGGGGAGGGTAACCATGTTTTTGTGTATGTAAGCAAAAACAATTTATTATATTTAAATTTTTTCTGATATCAATAAAATCTTAAAAGAGTCGATCCTCCTTGTTAATTATTAATGTATTGTTAATCTTAAAATTTTGCTATGTTCATTTGTTACCCTAAGTGCACTACATCTATTACTTTATTGCGGTTTCGTCTTGTTAATTTTTTAGGGTTAAACTGACAGTAATGTTTTTTTCTTAATTCTAGTATCCCCTTAATTTTAATCTGCTTAATGATTTGGGTTTTGTTCTTGCCGATTTTGTACTCTTAGGCTGACCTAATAAAACTATCTACTTGTTTTTTTAAGAAAACATTCCACGATGCAAAGGACAAGGCAGAAGACCTTCAGGGAAAATGCAAGGAGAAGGGAAAGGTCTTTGCAAGCGAATTACAGGAAAAAATTGTAGGCAGCCAGGTGGCAAATAAGGATGTGTCCATTAGGAAAATTATGGACAAAATGAAGGTGAGTTTTGTGATAATTTTATTCTGAAAAATAGAAAAAACAAAGTTTAATGTTCACTATATCACTTAAAAGGGAAAGTGGATCTGCGATAAAAGGTTTCTGTTGTACATCTTGACTACCCGGTCTCTTTGGATTTTACAAGCCCATTTGGCCTTTATTTTGGTACTGTCTTGCCTTTTTTTCTGCCCAGCATTTAGACGTTTGAAACTTCTTTTTACAATAGTTAAAAATTGGAACCTACTTGACTTTACTATCTTAGTCCTTGAATTTTCCTTTCATTTCAATTAGAATGAGTTGTCTTTGTGTGTCCGATCTCCTCGATCAAGAAACATCAGGGAGGGGGGTCATCATCTGGTCTCTGCTTGGTTTTTCAATTGAAACATTCTGAGTTAGCGGAGAGTCATCAGTGGCAATTACAACGTTTGAATACTTTTGTAACAGGGGTGGTTTATGGAAGAACAAATAACTGAGGGTTCTGACAAGACTGTATTTACCAGATGAAGAAATGGAAATAATGGAAATAACCCACCAATATTAACAAAATAACAAGTGTAAATATTTAAGTATAAAAGTACAATGATTGACATTATTCATTGACAAGGGAAATAATTCATTAATTAAAGTGTGTATATATTCGAGGAGTGATCAAATAGTTTGCGAAGATTTAATTATTTAAAATATAAGATATCGTTTACTTTAGATTTTAAACATATAATGAATGACATTTGTAATACATGAACATAATACATGTATACAACGAAAAATTAATAAAATATACCACACTTTCAAATATTTATTTTAATTCAATCTTTTAAAACTTAGAAACCAAAATTGCACAAGTTCTCCAGCGTATTTATTTTCTTACAAATTCAACATGAGTCCTTTCATCAAATTTCTTGTAAATTTTTTTCTTAGTCTTCAAGTACAAGAACATAAAATTTTATCGTTTTTCCCTTATTGATACCACAATTTTTACTCTTTCTTGTTTGATTGTTTATCACATAGTGCCCCTCTCGCGAATGTTTCACTTATATGGAGAAGCCACCACTTGCAGATGCGGAGTACTTTTTACATCGGCTTTTATTTATATATTTATTTTTATTTATATTTTTTTTTTAATCTTACGGCTTACAATTTGTTTCAATTTAGCCAACCTTTCTCTATCTTTAAAACTTTTAAAACGAACTTATCAGCAAGTTAAAAAGCTCCATCTCATTATATAGATGACGTGTGAAACGGCTGATTTTATTTAGTTGCTATTATATTTCCAAGTTTTACATTATTTTGACATTTATGATTGTGAACATTTACTTTCAGGATCGTCTACATAAAGAAAATCCAAGAAAAGGTAAGGATTTTTTTCTTGAGCTTGTAGTAAGGATTTTTTTCTTGAGCTTGTAGTAAAGATTTTTTTTTCTACTTTTGCAAAAAGAATCTAAACTGATTTTGTTATCTCCTATCAAAAATATGTTACATTTATTGTCAATGTTAACTTTAAAAAGACGTTAGAAATTATAAATTAAGCGTTTTTGTTTTTTTAATCAAGGTTATTAGATATGATTTGCATGTTAAATTAAAATTTCATCGATAATACAACGTACAATTTCAACATTGCATATACATCAAAGATTGACTACTATTCAATTGGTTTATGGTTGAAATATTGTTGCAAATGATATTTGCTGGGAAGTTAGAAATTTAATTTCAAGTTCTACGTGTCTCTTTGTTAAACTTTGGGATTTATTTGAGAAAATTTGTTTCTAAGGAAGCTCATTTACATCGTATAAAACAGGATAGTGTGGAACGCATTTAACCGAACATGCATACATGCGAAAATTCAAAAAAAAAATCGCCCTAAGCAGGGCGTGAATCCACGACCCTCAGGGTAGGTGGCAAACGCCTTAACCATAGGGCTATCACCGTGTATGACTCCATGTGAAAATATTAAACCCTTATTTTTAAAAAAAAATTGTTTGGACCTGTAACACTTTTTTTTTCTTCTCCGTTACCAAATTCTTGAATTCATTTATTAATCAAAAGATAAATAAATTTATTTATGGATCTTTTTAAAAGGCTTTTATATACCATTAATATTTCTAAACCGTTCAGTTCGGCATTTAAATTGATGTAATAAATGTTTCGCTCTTTTATTCGAAGATTTATGCATTGAATCATGATTGAAACTAAATTAAGGAGGCTGGGGGTCAACAAATAAATCACAAACTAGCCACCGGATTTTACTTAGTTTTTTAAATATGGTATCTTAAGCTGTCAAATATCATTTTGCAAGGAAAATTTTTAAAAATTTTAGTTTTGAAATTTGATCATTTTCTATATCTTTATATGGAGCTCTTCTTTCAAAGGGATCGAAATAATCTGAAAATGGCTGCCACCCCCAGCCTCTTTAATTATAGATAAAACACAAAAATCTATTATTGAAAAAGAAAGATAAAAAAAATACCAGATTCTACTATTTTTAAATATGCTGCGGCTATTTACGGTTTCTGTGTTTAAAATTTAGTGACAATCCTTGCATACGGTAAGAGTTACATGAGTTACCTGGTTACGTTTACAAAAACTTATCTTAGAATACCTTATTCAGTTAAATTTTTTTTTGTATCATAATGGGTATCAAAATAATTGCCTTTTTACAAGGAATCATAATTTTTTTAATTTGTTACATGCTTCCGTTAAATTTAAGTTTTGTAAAAATAATTTATCATCAAAATCTGTCAGTGTACGTTGTGTATGTATAATAGGAAGCAAAATCTGTCAGTGTACATGTACGTTGTGTATGTATACCTTCCTGTTAGTTAACCGGGGACTGGTGGACACCTAATTTAGGTCATACGCAATGTAGTTTGAACTTTATTGGGTTCTTCCCTGGAGTTGAAGAGTTCCACTAAATGAAGGACCCGTGTGCAATACTTTTAATGTCTACATATGGATTTGTACACCTCTTCTAAAATAATTTTTGATGAAAAAAAAGTTTTGAATTTATGTTTTGTAATTTTTGTGCATTTTTCTTTGAATAATGCAAAAATCTTTACAATTTGATATCTTTTCAAAACCCCTGGTAACGCATGCTGATTTTTTGTCTAAGATCATGTAATGGTATTGTGAGTTTGAATTTAGAATATCTTGAAAAATTACCAGTAGGTAAGGTACGTTGCGTATGTCCTTAAGGTCTATTGTCTGACCAGTCGATATACTGTACACTGTGGCTATTATAACTAACTCTGTTCTTAGTGACCGAGTTTATGGATGTTGACAAGAATGCTATATTGAAATGACGATCGAACAAAATTATGAATTGAAATTTTTGCGTAAATGATATTGAAATTTAACTTAACAAGTTAGTTCAAAGATTTGATATAAGATGCGTAAATTTAAAGTGTTTTTATGAGGTTTGATCAATAAGTCACCACTCAGCTCAGCATAAAGGTGGCTTAATGGTAGCTTAATGAAGTTTGGACATTAAGCGCCTATAAGTTACAGCTTAATGGTGGCTTAAAGGAATTAACTTCATTAAGCACCATTAAGTCACCATTTAGCTACCATTAAGCGATTGATTAAAAAGTGGGCTTTCGTCCTGTGATATCTGGAAGGCATTAAGATACATTCCTTGAAAAATCAATTGAAAAAAAACGATTGGAAAAAATCGCTATCTGAAGGTTAACGCTGAAACTACAATGGCAAACGGGCTCAAACTTGACTGCCTGAAACGTGTACCTAGATCATGCCTATATTAATGATAAAGTCACAAAAAATTAAGTAAATTAGAACAATATTTAAGCAAGAAATTGGCGTTCATCGAATTTAACAAAATTGAGACATACATTCCATTTTCTGGAAACTATTTTTTCGCTTAAATTGACCCCCCCCCCCCTCTATACTCATATATGAATTCAATTCCCCTTGTTTGTTCGAATGAACGCCGTCGTGAACAAATTTCAGGCCACACTCCCCTTCACGGGAAGAACCGAAATAATTCTCGTGTTCCCGAAATACACAATAACCCAGTGATGGCAATGCACTCTCAGTATTGCATTTATTCTGTCTGCTACATTGTACCCAAAACTAACTTTAAGGTATCAGATCCATATAAGCCTCAGATTCAATGGATTTGAATGCATAATAGATACATATGGGCTGAATATTCAGTGTAGTTAGAACTAATTTTCATTTTTTAGTATAAGAATGTAAGAGTGGGACATGTCCTAACTTATTACCTTTTCCTGCCCTTGAAGAGTTATCTTCCTTTGATTTTACTCAATAAAAATTAATTTCAAAAAAGTCTGTCTGGTTAAAAAAAAAATATTTTTAATTGTTTTTCTATTCCCAATGATCAAATACATCTTTCCACCACAGCATTTTTTGATATTGGAAGTATTCATTTTTTTATCTTAAAAAGCTAACTTCTTTCCACAGACTTCAATCTTCAATAATTAATTTCTGCTTAGGTAATAACATTTTAGAAAATTTCTCTTGGTAAATCCCTTTCTACTCTAAAGTGCTTTACAGCAATATCAGGATATTTTACAAACAATTGCTATTTAAGGTTAGAATTTTGGTCCTAATATGGGTCGGATACCTTAAATCTTAGCAATGATAGCAAACAATTATTTTTGCACCTGTATAGCGGCCATGCATTACCGTTGCCACAGTTTAATTTCTGAAGCTAATAATTTAGGATCTGTACTTTGAATAATATCATTCTGTCGAATCATTAAAACGACTAATCGGCACCTAAAGCAGATACAATCACCATATCCCTCGATATAATATTTAAAGTTAAGTGCATTACTGCCTTACTTTTTTGGTACTTATCCTTTTAATAAAAACACCTGAAGGTGCTTTGGTTGCAACTGCCTTTTTCAATATTCCAGCATCATCTTGGGTCGGTAAAAATTTTCCAGCTTGTTATTGTGTATTATAAATTTGATACATTTGGTATATTCGCCACAATAAAATTTATTTAATACATTCCTGATGTTTTTATATGAACTTATCTGAGATAATAAATCACAAACCTTCCTTCCACCCACAAACCTGAACAAAACGGAATGTGTTTTCCAAGACCATGGTTTGCAAAATATCACTGAATTTAGTGCAAATTTAAATACTTTTGCCAAGATAATTGATTCATTTTGTAATTGAGCTTGATATTGATAAAAAAGCCTTCTGTGTTTATTTTTCGGTTTGATTTGGTGTTCCTTCACGAATATTAGTACCCAGCGCAATTCTTGCGCCACTGTTATAATTGGAATGACGGAGAACCCTGGTTGTATTATAATTATTATGTGCAGGAACTATATATTTTTTTTTTGAAATTCCATTAGATTAGGGTGACAATTATTACCGTAAATCTCGAAATTTTTACTGTAGATAAATTTTTAGCAAATTGCATTGCATTCGCAAAAATATTTTTCTTACAAATAAATCAACATGTGAAGATTTTTTTTTCTGAGAGCTGGTGTCTTTTTTTTAACTCAGAGAATAGGCGTCGGTAACCACTGGTCATTTTTAAAAGAAACCTGTTTATACTACTATAAATACAAGTTAATTACCCGTGACTGTAAATTGCCCTCATTATATGCAATATCGTCCGATGGTTTGACAAGCACTGATGCGATATGCCCCTTTTTTAAGTATTTTGCCAATAAAGAGAGAACTGTTATTTTATCTTTAGAACCGTGTATCAACGCGGGCGATAGCTCGATAACTAACATTTACTAGAGAGTTCCAAATGTAAATACGGTATGTAAATTTAAGTAGGTGAGAAACCAAACGTTGAGAAAATTAGTTATATTTTTTGCTTCATTTGGATTATATTTTAGGTTAAAAGGCATACACAAACTCTAAAATGTTTGTTATAATCAATAAAGAAGTTATTTTCAGTACAAATCCTTTTACATGTATTTTATAAAAATTGTTTTGGAGCGATTTCTTGCCACGTTACGAGTAAATTGATGGTATTCTAACTGCAAACAAATTTGAAACAATACCTGGTTTGAAAATCTTCAGTGATTTTTATTTTAAGCGCCAGTGACAATTCGCAAAAATTTGAAGCGTAAAAATTAATCAACAGCTTTTTGACCAAAATTCGCAAAAATAAATCGACGTAAAAATTTCCAGATTTTCGGTATTATTTTGTAACATTCATAAAAAATCCCAATCGATTAGGGTGACAATTATTATTTTGTTACATTCATAAAAAGGGCGGGGGGAAAATTTGGTATGCATACACCACAGATTAAGCTCTTTTAAATGAGACCATAGTCAATGACTTTGAGACCTTTGCTAAATACTAGTATGGCTATTTTGTCGGCAAACTTTAACCTTCGCCATAGGTTTTGAATGTTGAAAGATAGAGATTTTATAATAGGAATGCATGCTCCAATAATTAAGTCCTTTCACATGATACAAAGATCAATGACTTTGTGACCTTGCCTGTGTCCTATATGCTAAAAATAGCTTTGTTGAACCTTCACCATAACTTTTGAACTATGAGAGATGGAGGCTTCATATTTGGTATGCATTCTTCACCAATCACTTCTTTCAAATGACACCAAGATCTTGTGACCTTGATTGTGACCTATATGCTAAAAACATTTTTTTTTTAATTTTGTTGCTACAGGGCGCATATTGTTTTACAAACACATCTTGTTTTATTACCTTTTTATATAAAAAAGACTGAAAATGTGAATTTAAATGAAAATGATTTTTCCGCAGTTTCAACTGGTCAAGATTTCCGACAACTCTTGGATAATTCTAATCCACATGTGCATACCGAGATCTTAGGGAAATATGGAATGGGAAAACGGGTAGGCCGCATACAATTTACTGGAAGTGATGCAGTTAGAGCAGTTGGAACAGGATTTATAGTTGGCAGCAAGTACGTCATGACAGCCTACCATGTCATGAAGGACAATCTGAGTAAGTTATGCAGATACGTGTTTGTGTATATTAATAATATTTATCTTGTTCTTAAAGAAATAATATGGAAACACTTCAGAATCAGAAAAGGCTCATATGAATAAACCTATCCAATTAGAGTCATACTTTCCTTTAAATAAATCTGTTGGATGAGTTTCTTGTATGAATATTGAATGTATGTATAAAATTTTCTAAACAAAGATAAAATAGTCCTTTTTCAAACAAATTCAAACCTTTGACATTGAAAGATATTATGTATCAATTACACTTGAGGTAGCCTTGCCATTATATTTAATTTTTTCTCCATATGTTCTGTAACAGAAGTTTATTTATGTTTTCCAGTGTAATTTAACTGTAATTTTTAAAGTTTACTGAAGTTAGATTTTTGCACATATCTATAACCTGATGTAGACCATATCACATCCATATGAGAGTAACTCAAACATGAAGTTTGATGGATGAAGAACAAAAGTCAGAAAGTACAATATACGGCCTGTGAATTTCTTAAAAAATAAATCATCGTTTTCTTGAAAACTATTTGTGGTTTCCGTATCTACTCGACTTCGTCAATGCAGGGATGGGTAGTTTTAGTCAAACCGGATGTTGGCTTCTTTATCGTAACGGCTAAAACCTATAAGGGTTTTGACTCTTCCGGAATTTTTCACCGATTTTACAGATTCACTTTAAAATTTCAAGTGGGGCGCATTCCTCTCGGAAAAAAATTCAAGTATAAAATCAAACATTGGTATCTTACGTGTATTTTTCAACAAGTTTTTTTCTCCGAGAGGAATGCGCCCCATGAGTAAATTTAATATTTACGAATTTCGTTTGCTCAGCTGCGCATGCAGAAAGCAAATTTACCTTTATATAATTCGATGTTAATAAAACTCTGCATGGCAAGTATTAGATCTTTCATAAGATAAGTTACTGTTAATTATATAAACACAACCATAAATCCTTTTTTTAGCATAAATGCATTATTTATGCGTGGTAATTAGGGTAGGCTAAACAGATTCTAATATAGCCTAGTTCTCAGTTCAATTAAAAACAATAAAATGTAGAAATGTTTTCGCGTTAGTCTATGCTCTCCACATCTGCATGTCTACTGTGGACCACTGTTAAACAGAAGTCCTCCAAAGTGGCAAGGTTATAACTACAGACACGTGCAAAAAGTATTCGGTCAAAATGGCGGTGTGTTTACACTGACAACGGTAGTATGAAAAAATCTACAAGCTGAATTTTCAACGAAAATGCTCTGAAAATTAAAATAATCAATTACTTACGATTTAATACTTCGTAAGGTGTCCTTTAAGTCTGATTACATTTAGAATCCGATTTGGAATGGAGCCATACAAGCTTTTAATGTAAGCAGGCGTGATACTTGTCCATATGCGCCGAATTTCCTCGATCAAATTGTCTTTCGATTTTATTGCAGCAGTGCGTGACTGAAGTTTTCTTTTTATGTGTAACCAAACATTCTCTATTATATTCAAGTCTGGTGACTGAACAGGCCAACTTAAACAGTTAATTCGATTTCTAGCTACATACTCTTGAGTTGACCTGGCTCGGTGGACGGGTGCGTTGTCATCCTGAAAATAATAACCATTTTGAGGGAAATGTCTTGCGAGAACAGGCCATAGGTTTTCCTCTAATATATCTTGGTATTTAGCAGCATTTATATTTCCTTCTACTGGCGTCATAGTTCCAACACCCTCCCTGCAAATGCACCCCCATATCATAACTTCGTATTTCGCTTGAGAAGTCCTCTGCTGAACAAGGTCCGGCCTCCATCCTTCGTCCTTTTTTCTCCAAATTCTTATCCTTTCATCATGACCCATTATTATTTTACTCTCATCTGAAAAAATCACACGCTTCCTGTCCTCTACTGACCATCGTCTTTTCCCCCGACACCAAGCAAGCCGCTTCTTACGATTCACTTCTTTAATAACCAGTTTCTTCTTAGAAACACTTCTCCGGTAGTTATGTTTGTGCAAATTATGCTGTACTGTCCTTTTACTAACTGGTTCTGGTCTTTCCTCGTTAAATTTTGCCGTTATATCAGAAAGTGAACATCTACGATTTGTTTTCACAATCCTCTCTAACTTCCGATAGTCACGGGGCCCGATTTTTGGAGGTCGGCCGCTTCTGGGTTTGTTTTCAATAGATCCCGTGTCACAAAATTTTCTACAAACGTCTATAACTGTTGATTTAGGTAACTGTAACATTTCACTTATCTTTCTCCGAGAATAACCTTTCTGCATTAACTCCACGATGATGTTTTTCACATCTGACCCCATTTCTTTTCCTTTCCGACCCATCTTTCTTACTCTTGCTATAATTGCTCTAAATTTGTAAACAGCAGACGAAAATATTGTCACGTGATTTATCATGTGACTAATTTTTCTAAATTTATACAAATCTACTTCCTGTGATGTGATATCAAGAGGGCAAGGTCATTTTCTTTTTTTAATACCATGGTAAGTGTAAACACGCCGCCATTTTTGACCGAATAATTTTTGCACGTGACTGTATTTATAAGGTCTATTTGCTTTTTTTCTCTCCCATCATTTGACAAGTCGTCAGTATTTTCTCGTGACGTCACAATGTACAGAAAATGACGTCAAAGTTTTTTGGGAACTTTTATATTTTTCGTACTCGTGGTGATTATAGATCTAGATCAATAACTTTAAATGTTCAAAAAATATCAATTTTTGAAAATTTTAAAGAAATAACATTATTACTATTTAAAGTTTACTTAGTACATAGGCTTCAATATGTATTCTGTGTGTCACATAATCATTATCGCGCATGGGGTAGATCGCGAGTGATTAACTTGTAAATTTCTACAGGTCAGGATGTTTATGTTTACTCAGTATCTTTTCATGGTTATATTTTGCTCAGACATTGATATTTTTCATTTAGTCATGTTCCAGAGAGCGCGCGAGAGAGTGAGAGAGAGGTCCACTAATATTTCAATAATTTGTAGATTATGCTTTTTAAAAATTAATTTTATTAAATGACTAAATATATTCATAAAATCGTGATTTTCAAATATGTCAGCCCAAGTCTGCATGTGGCCTCCATGTGTATGCTCTAAGGTTGGGGATGTCTATAAGAATCCTGTTAAAAAGGCAATATAGGTTATAAATGAACACTGTAATATTTAGCCGGCCTTTATATATAAATAAAAATTTATCAATTTATTATCAGAATAATCTCAAAAAGGAGGAAACATTTCTGTTCTGTGTTTGATGTATGAATAAATTTGATATATATATATATATATATATATATATATATATATATATATATATATATATATATATATATATATATATATATATATATATATATATATATATATATATTATAAAAAGAGTGGTAAAAATTAGTTTCCGACATGGCTCATCATAAGGTCCAAGAAGTCTTTCAGGGCAGTCCGTCCCTAAATAAATAAATGATGTTTCGATAGATTGGATGTAAGGAATAATTCAAGATCAGGCACGTAGTATCGATTTTGAAAGTGGGGGGAGGGGGCAGCCACAGAATTTTTTTTAACTTCCTTAAAAAACTTAACAAGCAAAAAAAAAAAAAAAAATTAAGGATAATTGCCCAAAGTCGAAAATCCTAACGTTTTCAACTACCAAATCCTTTTCAATATCCATTTTTTTAAGCTTACAATACCATATATCATCCCTCATATTACTTTACTTTAGTATAAAGTGTGGGGGCGACCAACCTTTCAGTGAACATTTTCAATAGTTCAAGTACCGTTGCCCCCCCCCCCCCCCCGTTGCTACGTCCCTAATTATAAAAAATAGATTAGGGGCACCCTGCCATAGGGTTGAATTCACAAACACACACACCCTCACATACACAAAATAAGGAAACCATTTAATTATGTGTTATTAGTTTAGTAAATATTGTTTTTAAAAAATCTAAAAGGTGGGGTGGGGGTGCGCACACCAGAGGCACCTGCACTGGATCTGCCTCTGATTTAGCGGCGTTCTTGCATTAGAAGTTTGCTGATATGCTGCTCTCAGAAGTATTCGTTCAACGAAGTATAGGTATTGCTCAAAAATACACAAGTGTCGAAAATAGTTGAAAATGTTGAAAAGCAGAAATTAAGATGAAAGGGAAAATTGAAACTTCAACCATGTCTAGTGATTGTCAACAAACACGCTGTACAGATTATTGAAAATTAATAAATCAATTTATTACTTTGCAAAGCCAATTGATGATCGTGATAACATGAGAATGATTACTCTTGAGAAAAAGAATATCTTCAAAAGTCCGTGCGTAAAATATCACGTGGTACCCTCTTCAGAGGTGTTCTTCGTTGAAGAATGTGTATGGAATACCGGTACTGTCTTTAGTGTCTTACTTATGAGGAATAAACATAATACGCAGTGTTTTCTACGCATGTGCACCTAAAACTTGGCAGGTAAAAAATATGTATTTATTTATTTTAAGTCATGTTCGGAGGAATTGTAAGTTTCTGCCATTTAGATTTTTACCCCCCCCCCCCCTTTCCTCACCAACGCACACATTAATTCTGGGTCTGTAGATCTATTAAATTGTGTGCAGATTATAGCTCATTCATTTGTTTATGAAATTCCCACCTTTCTGATTTGTAAATATTAAAATATTTTAACTGCTAGACTGAAAAATATTTCGCGTATCCTTTATATTTCCAAAAAAAAACAGTGTCATTATTCACCCCATGCAGACAGACATTCTTATAGATGCAGTGAATCAATCGAATTTCCTTTTTATTCACTGTATAGCGTAATAACATGTTACCATTCTTCGCAATTTTTCTATCTTTATATAAAATTTAGAAGAAAAAGATAATAAATTTTAACTTTGCAGTAGCATTGAGGTAGCGTATTATTGTTCCAGATATAGTTTTTTTTTTAAATTAATTTTCACATATATGGTAACCAAAGATATATCGTTTTATGCTGAAATCAAGCAAAGAAAATACATCTTGACCTATTGAGAGCAATGCATGTTCAATAATAATAATTCCTAATGAATTCTACAGTCTTATCAAATGACTGTTGTATGGATTACAAGTAAATATTTTGTTTGAGAAAATAATTGTTTCCAAAAAGACTGAATGGATGTCGCCCGCTAGCTGTTCAGGTTTCCCCCTGATGTCATAAAAAAGTGAAATGTTAAGCAAACACTCGCTCATAATATGCTAAACACCACTGCTGAATCCATTATCTATATACATGTAACTATTAAAAATTATTAATAATTAAAAGAGACGATGAGAAAAAAATATTGCGCATGTGCAAATATTACCGGGTAAATATTATGTAAAGTTCTTTTAATTACCGTAGTAATATTACAAAAGAAAATCATTTTACGTTCACTCTTAAAACGTTTGACGTTGTTGAAAAACACGACATCATTATGAATTTGTTATCTTTGTATCTTTAATTAAAATGAAAAAAAAAATACTTAGAGTGGACGTATATAGGACAAAAAAATTCATATTTGACAACTTTTAAGCTTACTCTACCAAAATCCGTGAAAAACTCAAAATGCATAAAAATTGCTAAAAAGGGCCCTTTTTCCATGGGCGCAATCAATTGTGTGACCAGTATTATTTTTACCTTAACATTTAACATCCCCGAGTTGCTATACGTTCCTGGAATTGGCTTTATATATACAGGTTGATTAAAATATCAAATGCATAAAGTTTATGTAATTCATAAATGAATTTATTATTTTAAAACATTATCAATGTTAATAATGAAACGTTACAATGAATCTACATGTAACTAGTGCTAATTGTAACGGGAACCGTTACAGATGTTCCCCAAACGCTCCCCAACTCCCTTTTGGTGCCATATTCCCTGCAAGCTTCATTAAATAAGACACACTCTGTGCATTTTTTACTTTAACAATGTTTTCTCAGAAGGATACCAATTATATTCAAATTTTAGCATTGCACCCGTGCGCATGTGAATGCATGTGTGTTATGACCATATCATCTTGTCTACACTATCTATATATTTTAATATACTATATTAAAGCATTCAGTCCAAATTCAAACTCATTCAAGTGTATTTTTAGTTCCACTTGTTCCAAATGCACGGACGTGCATGATGGCCATACCATCTTGTAGGAGTCCCTTATATCTATCTATGTTCTAAATCCCATCCTATTTGGTTGAAAAACAAGGGAGTTATAGCCATTTCAAGTTTCAGCCAATCAGATTGCAGCACACGTGCATGCGCGTGATTTCATGATTTTTTTTCTATATCATATTGTAGGATATCTTAATGCATGACTATGCTTTAAATTTCAAAGCATTTCGTCAAAAAACAAAGGAGATATAGCCATTTAAAGTTTCAGCCAATCAGATTACAGCACGCGCACATGCGCATGCTTTCATGAAAATTTTTATATATCATGCTGTAGATCTTCATTATGTAGGGCTATGTTCAAAATTTCAAAGGATTATTTTGAGACTTTAGTTTGACCCAATCAGAGCGAAGCGCACGTGCATGCGCGTGAATCTTGCTATTTTGACCATGCCAATACTACTAATGTATCCTTACATTATGAGTTTCAAAAAAATTCATCAAAAAATAGAAAAGTTCCAGCAATATCCATTATATTGGTCATTTTATGTGTTGCACGTGCTCGCTCTTGCAAGCACGTGCGCGCAAAATGACCTTCGTTCGGCAAGTCTACACAACATGCCTACTGACCCTAAAAAGGTTTCATCTAAGTCGGACGTGTAGTTTACAAGATCACTCGTGGACAAAATTTTCCCAGGAAGAAGAAAAATAATAATAATAATAATAAGAAACAGAGTAAAAACAATATGTTCCCCAACTTCGTTTGGGGAACATAATTATTTACGTATTCAGCGATAAACACATGGGTGCTGAACGGACACGCTGTCATTTTCACTTGTACATGTACCTATGCTTGTTTACACCTGACGCGTTATAATTTCAAATTAAGTTATCTTTTATTAACAAAATATCAAAGTACTATCTGTAATATGTTGTAATATACATTTTTGTTAAATTCTCATCAATTAATAAATATTTACACTTTATTTATGAGAACTCAGATGTGTTGAAATTCACAACGTCATTATGACGTTCCGTAAAATGTACGAAATTCGGCCATATACATATGCTATTTTGAAGACCTCTTACAGAAAATATAAAAGAGATATTGAAAAAAGAAAATTGGTTTGAAAAAATATACAGTCTATAGATATACCTAGAGGTAAAATTGTCCTATTTTGAAATCAGGCGAATTTGTGTACTTTCTGACTCAAGCTCTTTGTCATTTATTATACATGTATAAATGTCGACAGATAATCAAAAGATACATAAGATAAAGTGGAGATCACTCTTGAAAAAAAAATGAAAATTTGTACAACACATAAGTTAATCTCCCCTGTGTAACATATTACATGAAGACAAAACAAAAGTATCTCTTCTGATTGGTCGATAAAATTACCCCCTATCTATCCCTCTAATATTGACACAAAATTAAAACACGGATTAAAACAGTCTTTCAAGTGCCGCTAGGGTTCGCTGTTATGAATGATAATAAGTTGCTTAACTTGCTTAGAGCAAGTCCCAGGTATAGAACGGTTTATCCACAAGTCAGTTTTTAGCATTTCCCAAGTGTTTCTTTGCTGTCAAAATTTAGCACTAATGTTAAACTTATTTACTATACAGTTGCGGAAACCGTTTATTTACATATAAGTAAATTTTTAAATTAAAATAAAAATTTAAGTCTACCTTCCGTTTAATTCTAACCTAATTCAATTTTTATACCTGGTCGTTCTTCATCATGGTAAGTAACACAAATAAGATAATTAATTATAGCATTTACTTGTAAATATGTATATGTTTTTATAGGAAGCGCAAAAGTGTGTGTACAAAAAACATGACATTATATTTTCTTCTTCATAATAATCGTCCATGAGAGCTTAAATGTTGAATAATCTGTTCCCCATTCATTTGACCCTGTTATTTCAGGTAAAGTGAAGACATTCACATTCTTTTGGTCAACACTTTTGTATAAAAACAATTTAAGGAATAGGTTATCCTTTTGTGTACATAACAATACCAATGGAAAAGGAGCCTATATGTCATTCCTAAAAACGATAAGTCATAAATCGGCACTTAGTTGGTCGTTTTACGCACCTGAGTTGTCTGTCCTTAAAACACAATATCGAAGTAGTCAACTATTAATAATTAAACTTTAAAATTATTTGATTAAAGGTGTGCCTAATTTATTATCTTTTTTGATAATTCCATGTACCTATAAATCAATATCTGAAATGATTTTTTACCATATGTACAACTTGAAAAATTAGTTGAAAGGCCTACCTGCTGTATCGATGAGCTGCAATGTGTATATATCTGGTATATATTTATTGTATATTCTATGTTAATTGCGCGGATTTTTGGGAAAAGCTGATAAATTACACATCTCTTATCGTGATGACGACAATTATAAGCTACGGGCACCTGTTCCTGTGTCCAAGATCGTTGTAGATAATCTATCTATAAAATTAGTAAAATGATATGAAAACAATTTCATTTAAAAAGTTAAATCTTTATAAATAAATTTCTTTAACCAGGGGCATATCATTAAATAAATAATGTAAAATGATTTTAAAACGGTGTCTTTCAAAAGCTAAAATATCCTGCGGTTTCGACAAAATTTATTATATCTAGGTTTTTCCAGAAAAGGTGTAAATAATATTTTTTTCTGTTCTTATTGTTCAAATTATATATAAAAAAAAAAAATATATATATATATATATAAGCACTATCGGATGTGTTAGATTGACATAACAATAATGACATCTATACTTGAGCTGTAAAAATAAGTTTTAAAATAACATTTTATTCTCTTGTTTATATTAGAAAGGCTTTTGACCAAAATATTTTTTTTTCAGATTGATTGATTGTGCATGCATTTAATAGCTTGTTAAATTAAATATTTATCACCGATTTTGAGATTTACAGAGAGAGAAAAAACAAAAACGTACGACACTTTATTATATTTTGATTTGACTATCGGAATATTTCTATCACTAGAAGAATTTTCTGAATTTGACTATTAAAGATTTCAATTCCAAATTGGACTAATTTTCTTCCCTTAAATATTTATCAAATATATTATCATGTGACATTATATTAAAGCATTTTACAGCTTAAAAGGATTCCCCAAGGAAAAGTTAAAAAAAAAACATCATTAGCTAAGCAGTAATTAATTAACAAAGATTGCATGTCTATGGGGAAAAGCCTTTTTATTTTAGTTTTAAAGCAAAAGATCAAACATAATGAATATCATTAAACACTCTGCTCGAAAGATGCATTAAAACTTTAAAAATAGAAATTAAAACATTTCTTTTTTACCAGATAAGTATTTTAAAATTGATTTTAATAATTAATTTTAATTAAAGAGAAGTTACCTGAACTCATGGATTTAAATTAGGATACATTCAATCCTTACTCGCTAATATATAGTAATAAATGAGAATTATGTCTGAATAAACCGAGTATTCAACACTAACACATCTTCAATTTCTTTGATTCTTTTGCTATCAGGGATTGAATACCTTGATTTCAATTTTCCATTCGATTATTTCGTCATTTTTCAGTAAATGAGATACTTTGTGATGATTGTATAAGCATTTCAAAATATTTGTAATTAATTACTAATTACTTTTTTCAAGTCCATGAAATTTGTTCGATTTCTTTTTTCAAGTATTAAAAATGCTCCGTGGCATCTGATCCCACCTCTGATGTTTCGGGGGTCCGTGTTTGATCTGCTCTTAGTTTGTATTGTTTTATTGACTTTGAGATGGAATACTGTACGTTATCTCCATTTCCTTCATACAATACTTTTATATAGGAACCCTTATTTAAGAAAAAAACATGGAGGACATGGATATAAGGAATATAAATTAAAATCAAAGTTCATAAAACAATTCAAAATAGAAGCAAGGCAAACACAGACCTTTAAAACATCAGAGGAGGTGGGAGCAGTTGTCATGGAGGTAGGGGCATCCCCTGGCCGCCGCTTCCCCTGCCATTATCAGGAAATAGCAAAAAAATCCGTCGTCAATTCAGTGTATAAATAATGGACTAACATTTAGTATGAAAAGAACAAAAGAACTTAGGAAATGATGACGTCAGTCAGCATTAGACTCAATGATAAATATAGGATCTCCCATGGTTTGTGATTTTTATCCAACTCGTTATGTGTTTTCTATCCCTGAGCCTTGGCGAGGGGACAGAAAAAACACAAAGTGTTGGATAAAAGCACAAACCATAAGAGATCCTTTTTATCACATATTTTTTTTCACTATAAATGTGTATTTTGTCTTTGTTTCTAATTCAAAGTTCCCTTTCGGTTACTCCTGACCAAATAACGTAATAAATAATATCATATTACGATGTATGAAATAGTTCGTACAAAAATAAAGAAAAAAAGCATTTATTTTTTTTAAATCCATGAATAAAAAATTTGTTAAAATTTATCAAATAATGTGAAATTTGACGATGTAAGTCATTTACAATAATTATTGACTTCAGCTCAGTCATCCGATTCCTTGTCAAAGATAACATGCTGCCTTTTCTGTGGTGTTTTGTTTGAACATTCATATATGATTACAATTTTTTTTTCCGTCGTGCATGTCTCTAGTCAAGAAGTTTTGAATGCCCCTGAAACATTAATAATCATATAACTTCCAGTGTTTGATGTTGTGATATTTCGTACAGCTGTTTTGTGTCCAATTGAATGTGGCGGATCCGGGGTTGTTTACAGGAGGTGCGGAGTTCGAAAGGATGCCAGATATACTTTTAAGTTGATTTTCATTGATGCTGCTGTAAATGTTAATAGATTGGAGGTTTTTATGGCTAGTTATCTGCATGATTTGATTTGAAGGTACATTGTTTTTGCTTAATTTTTGCACTAGATTTTTTCCAGTGAGTTTTTTTTGTCTCCACCAATATCAGCTGCATTTGCCTTTCTTTTCATTAAAGATGCTAATTTTTTGACGCCAACCGGAGGTCGTTTAAACCATTGCTCTTTGACTGACATTGCGTGTTGCTGAGTATGCGTAGCTAAATAAAATGGATCATCAGGTTTTAAAAAATCATTGGGTCTTATTTCTGAAAAAAGTTTGTAAATAGCAACTAAACATCCATCTGGCGCGCAAGTATTTGCCCACATTTTGGGTATGACTACACAAACATCAGATCTCTTGGATTTATTCCTTGTCTTGTTTTTGATTGTCTTTCATTAAATGTTAAGGTAGATCGCGGGTTTGTTGACGTCACAATAGGATTTGACGTAAAAAGCTTAATACATTTACAGTATCAAACTACAAACAAGCATGAAGTATTTCCATCAGTATGCATCATAAAGTAAAACAAACATTAAGCTTGTTTTTTACTTGTATGTAGTAAAAAATAAAGGATTAATCAATAACTGATCAATACTAAATTAAATTAAGAGTTAACATAAAGTTAAAAAATGAAAGATAAAAAATATTAAATGCTCATGACCACGCGTACGTCTCTGTGTATTGTTAAATTTTCCTATTACATTAACGTTGTTACACTTTGGACTGGAAAGATTTTCAACACTATCTACATTATCATCATAAGTCCATAAAACAATACAAAACAGAAGCAAGACATTGTAAACAAAGACCGGTCACAGTTATTCAGGAGAGTGTTGTTTTTATGGATTGCTTAATTATAAAATAGTAACAACAGAATGATATATCAACACTCACTGGAAAAAATATAGTGCAAAAATTGAGCAAAAACAATGTACCTTCAAATCAAATCATGATGATAACTAGCCATAAAAACCTCCAATCCATTAACATTTACAGCAGCAATGAAAATCAACACTCAAGTTTCGTTTTAGGTAATGCGGAACATATTTAAAATTCTGATTTGTTAGAGGTTTTTGTAGAGATGCTTTGGGAAACCGTGAATGAATTGTCTAAGGAAGAAAAAGAAGAAATAGGATGGACAACAGACGATGTGCCAGAGACTAGTTGGAATATATCAAGCCTCTTCTCAACAGATCCCAAAAGCAAAGGTAATGTTTTCCTTAAAAATACGAGGGGTGTCCCATAAAATCATAGACAGGGAACATATTTTATTTTCTCTTTGCTAAATCAAATTTCTTTCCTTGTCATAGCAAAGAGTGACATTTTATGATCATGTATTTCAAGTTTCATGACGATACCACATTTAATGAGAAAACTGTGAAAAAATAAAGAAAACGTGTAAGTGTACATCGGCGCACCTACGAAAGCAAGCGTAATTTACGTCTCTCACAATGACATGGTCCCTTTTTCTGCTTCACATGAGGCTATTAACATCTAAATGAATATTTGTTATAGTGAAAAACAACTCTTGATTAAGGGAATATTTCAAATTCACTACTGTCCGTTTTTTGAAACAAGAGTTTTAGTCAAAATTGAATTAGTTGAAAGATCACCCTACATTTGAGACACGGAGAATACACCTTGCTTGACGACGTTCATGACCCAGAACATTTCCAAATGTCTGTGTTAAAGAATCAGTACTCAACTTTACATGCAATAACTTTTTTTCGATATAGAGGAAAAACTCTTTAAATCTCATACTATAAAAAACAACTTTTCTTTACTTTATTAAAATGTAGTGTGTAATGTCCTTTCGCCACTCCTTTCCCCTGTCTCTGATGAATATAAAACATACTAAAAACAATTTATTACATTTCCGTTCGCCGGGTACGCGTTCAACGACGTCATTTTCATCAATCTCAATTCGAACAACACTTTGAAAATCATGCCACCAGTCGTCTGTTACTAAAGCTATTTACAAATGTGCTCAGTGTATGAAAATTTGACATATTATTAAGATTTTGATTCTGGTTTCAGTTATTGAAATTTTAGATCAATCTTTTACATAATACCAAAGAAATAAAAACAAATGTACATGTAATAGTTATATGCGTAAATTATTCCGAATTTTGGTCGTATGATGACAGCCCATATCGGCCTTCATATAAATCGTCCTAATATAATAAATATGAAAGATATATATTATAGAATTCACAATTTTAAAGAACATTGAATGTATTATGTCTATGCAAAATTTGGTTTGTATTGGTCATGTGTTAAAAAAGTTATTAACATTGTCTACGACATTTTAGGACAACCCTCGTATATCTATTTTTCTTTTGCAAATTTAAATTTCCGTCCCATTTAAATAGGATTTTTAGCATATATATATTTCACTGTCTGGTGTAAGAAAGCAGCGCAGAACCAAAAATGTGCAATTAAAAATCGGTTTATCATTTTTAAAACCCTGCGGAAAAGTAATTAATTTACACATTAATACTCTGTATTTTTAGAATGGAAATTAAAAATCTTAATACTGTTTTATTATCTATATTTCCTCGAATTTTGGTATTTATACTGTAGTGAATTTGTATTAATGTCGGGCTCGGCGTCGGGTTCGGAGTGCAAATGTTTTGTATACGTCATAAGTCAGTTCTAATAAAAGTTTCTAAAGTATCGGACGTCTGTTTGATTCCTTGGCAGCTCGGAACTCGTGGTGCACTTAGGACCCACACCAGAAGCACCACACTGGTGTCAGAAGTGTCGTAAATTTATGCAGCTAAGTTTTTGCGTGAATTTGCACTTGTTTTATTGAATATTTTACAGTCGGGTTTAATTTCGACCACGTGCGTTTCAAAGAAGTGTGAATCCGCTCCTCTGTTATTGCACGATTTTGGCGGGACAAGTCCAGATAGCCTGTTTGCGTATTTATTAAATTTTGTATCAGATTGTGTGAATCCGCATTCTGAATATTTGTGTTATTCATTGCAAAATCATCATTACATTTATCAATAGATCAAGAGGGGTAATTTTTGCTATTTATGAGTTTGTCAAGCATCACAAAATTTTTAGACAAAAACCCACTTCAAGTTCCCTCTTCCCCAATCGACAAATTGCCTGTGTTGATTTCAGATAGTTTGGGAAACTGCCTTCAAACACATCACAACACATATAATATTCCACTGCATTTTCTCACTTATCCAGGGTCACCTACTGCCACTGCAATTGATAGGGCAATACCTGAGTTAGAAAAACTGTCTAAGGGAAACAGGCCACTTGTTGTGTATGTTTGGTTAGGTGTGTGTGATATTACAAAAAAAATACATAAGGGGCCTAATCGCAGGCAAAGGCAAATTGAATTGCGATATAGCTCAGTAGGTGAAGCGAGTACACACATATTGGAGCAATTTCATAGGTTAAAACGTTTGGTCATCACCAATAAAGGCTCTATAAAATTCCTTACAGTTCCAGTGTACTCGGCAAAAATTTACAATTCTTACTTAGGCCATCCCCACCCTGAATATTTTGAAGCCACAGATAAGTTTCTAGTTGAAGAAATAACACTCCTTAACCAGAAAATTTTTGATCTAAATCAATCGTTAGGCCGTAACACCCTCCAATTTCACCTTGACATTGTAAAGGTCAGAGGTCGTGGAAGACAATCTTTTAATTTTAATCTCTTAAGAGACGGAATTCATCCTGATAGTAAATTGTCGGAAAAGTGGCTAAGGCGATTAGAATTGGACATAATTAAGGAGTGTTGGATTGACACAACACCAGATTTGTTAACCTTGAGTGTTGACCCACAAGAATTACTGACACTGTAATCACAAAACAAGAATTATGTCTACCGGTGACAATTTGCTCGATGACACACTAACAACAGACAATGACAATGATCATAAGTTAGAAGCTAGTTTGAAAATGTCTGTAGAAAATGGTACTGTCAGGGTGTTGGAAAAAGTTGAGAGAACCTTAGGCGACCTTTCCTTAAACATACATGAAACAAATTTGATGTTGGGGAAGCAAGATAAAACTTTTGAATCACAAATGCAAAAGATGAGAAATCAAGAGCAACTTTTGTCAAGAAGCATAGACAGACAAATGGATGTAATAAATAAACAAGAGAAACTTCTATGGGAAACAATAGAAAATCATAAAGAAATGATGAAAAGACAAGAAAGCATTTTCTTAGACATGACTCAAGGGATCACACAGGTCTTGGAGCACTCGCTTAGCCGAGGGGACAGCCCCAGGCAAATCGATGCTCAACAGGGCCACATGTCTGGATTGCTGCACAGTCGAGGGGACAGCCCCAGGCAAGTGTATGCACAACAGGACCACAAGACGGGGTTGCTGCATAGTCGAGGGGACAGCCCCAGGCTATGTCAGCATGATCAGGAGGAAAAGCGACCACAAAGTGATGAAGATTGGCTTGGGTTTTCAACACCCCACAGGCCAAACAACATGAATGGAAATGACTCATTACCATCAGGACGTGTTATGCAGAGAAACACGCACACACTACATGGCTTAGGTAGCAACAGTGCAAGTAATAGACAACCTACATCAACTCCTCTTTCAGGAGCAAGCAACGTACCATTTCAGCCACTTTTAGACACAATTAACAATTTTGAATCTTGTCGAGGCCTGGGAGCTTCAAGTTTCAAGCAAGAGTACATGCCAAGACAGAAGTTGCCAATATTTGATGGAAGTGGCGATTGGGAAGGATTTCTCCTACCCTTCAAAAGGGCTGCGCAACGCTACGCATGGACAACAGAAGAACAACTAGACCGATTCATTGAATGTCTGAGGGGGCAGGCTTCAAAATATCTATGCAGCTTACCGAGTTCTGTACAGAGCGACTTACCTAAACTACTTAAACTTATGTCAGATCGCTTCAATAGAAAAGATCCACCTGCTACAGCAAGGAAAAGATTAGAAGAAGTGCGACAAAGGGGAGAGTCTGACGATGAATTCGCAGAGCATGTCCGGCGCTTGGTTTCACAAGCATTTCCCTCTGTGAACATTGAGCTCCAAGAAGAAATAGCTGCAGAATCCTTCCTGAAAGGGTACAAAAATTCTAAAATTGGGTATGAAGCCCTAAACAAAATGCCGAAAACTATATCTGAGGCATTAGATTATGTTATACAGTTACAGCACAACTTCAGGGCAACAATTGGCCGTGAAAATGTCCAATTTCAGCGACATTCAAGGAGAGTCTCTTGGCAAGAGGATTCCCATAACATTGGAAACGCAGAAGGGAATGCTTACGAAAACTTGCGATCACTCTCCTCAATGGACACAAAGGAAAAGTCATTAAAGGATGCGATTTTGGAATTAAAGGAGTTGATAGAGCGGAAAACAACAGAAATGAGATCCCGCCGGTCACCATCCCCCAAAAGAGGTTGTTTCAAGTGTGGGGGATTGAACCATTTCCAAAAGAACTGCCCAACTTTGAATTCACCATATCAGTCTCCTAAGAAGGATGATCACTTTAATGAACAGGAGACTCAGCAAAAATTATTCAAGATTGGAACCAAGAGTGGGAAAACAATAAGAGTACCAGTGCAAATAAATGGGGAAGAAACTCATGCAATTATTGATACTGGGGCAGAAGTAACTGTGCTATCAGAAGACTTTGTGAGGAGTAGGAGTTTAGTGTATTCTGGCGGTAAGAAAACAACAACACTTTTAAATGCAGAAAGTGGCAACAAGATGGCAGCAGTTACTGATGTTACAGTGCGAGTTGATTTGGGGAAGTCTTCAGTTGATTGGAAAGTCTGCATTGCGCCCATACATGATGAGGTACTAATTGGAATTGACCTGCTAATGGCCCTTGATGCTATTGTTTTAACAAGACAGGGTGATCTAATGGTTGGAGGAGAGCTTGTGCTTGGAAACATGGAGTCTGCAAGTGAGATACATGTCACAAGAGTTAGCGTAGATACTGACACCATACTTCCCCCACTGAGCGAGACAGTACTTAATGGATATGTCAACAAACCTGATGCACACCTTGTTGGGGTACTGGATCCTGCATCCTTAAAAAATGGTGCACATATTGGTTCTGTACTAGTAAATATGAATGAGCATATACCTGTTCGAATCTTAAACCCAACTCCCCAAGAACTTAAGTTGCCTGCAGGCACGCATTTAGGTAAATTGGTGGAAGCTGAAATGGACAAGGTTGAAGAGCACCAGCAGAAAGATGAGTGTGATGCTGTCCCAGTGCATCTGGACAACCTAATGGAGAGAGCTATAAAGGGACGTTCAGAAGGAGAAGCAAATGAAATAAAAGCCATGTTAATGGATTATCAAGATGTTTTTGCAAAAAGTGCCAGTGATATGGGATGTTTCTCTAAGATCACTCACAAGATTGTCACAGGTGATGCTCCACCTGTACGGCAACCAGTTCGGCGAACACCTCTGGGGTTTCAAGGTGAGGAAGAACAACATTTGCAGAGCCTTCTCAATACTGGTGTTGTGGTACCTTCAACTTCTGATTGGGCATCACCTGTGGTATTGGTGAGGAAAAAAGATGGTGGGGTAAGGTGGTGCATCGATTATAGGAAGCTCAACGATGTAACAAGGAAAGACTCCTACCCACTTCCAAATATTGAGGAATGCCTGGACACTCTTGCAGGGTCAACAATTTTTTCAACTATCGACCTGCAGCAAGGATATCATCAAATTGAAGTTGACCAAGCTGATAGGAGGAAAACAGCCTTTATTACTCGCTACGGTTTATTCGAGTATACACGCATGCCTTTTGGGCTATGCGGAGCACCTGGGACATTTCAAAGGGCAATGGAGTTTATTTTGAAAGGCCTCCAGTGGAATATGGTGTTGATTTACTTAGACGATGTGATTGTTGCCAGTCGCAGTATGCAGGAGCATATTGAACACCTTAAGGAGGTCCTCCAAAGGTTTAGAGAAAGCAACCTTAAGCTGAAGCCATCTAAATGCAATTTTTTCCAGAAAAGTGTATTGTTCTTAGGACACCGAATCAGTGCAGAAGGAATTGAGGCAAACCCAGAGCTTACCAAGGTTGTACAGGACTGGCCTCAGCCTCATAATGTCAAGGACATACAATCCTTTCTAGGCCTCACTAACTATTACCGTCGGTTCATTGACAAGTATTCAGAAATAGCTGAACCACTGTTCCAGTTAACCAAAAAAGGAGTGCAATTTCATTGGGAAGCTGAACAACAAAAGGCATTTGAAGTTTTAAAAGAGAAACTAGTGTCCCCACCTGTTCTGGCTTATCCGCTAGCCCAGAATACATTTATTTTAGATACCGACGCATCTAACTGTTCAATTGGAGCAGTCCTTTCACAACTACAAGGCGACTCAGAAAAGGTCATCAGTTATGCCAGCAAGCGTCTTGGTCCAACACAATCAAAGTACTGTGTTACACGCAAGGAACTTCTTGCTATTGTCACCTTTACGCAGAAGTTCAGACACTACCTTTTAGGCAGGCAGTTTATTGTGCGGACCGACCATGGCTCCCTTACTTGGTTGTATCGTTTTAAGACACCACAGGGACAACTTGCACGCTGGTTAGAACATCTCAGCCAGTTTAACATCGTTTTTCAGCACAGGAGAGGTCTGAACCATGGCAATGCTGATGCTTTATCCAGATACCCTCTAGAAGGACCACAATGTGACTGCTACACTATTGGATCAAGATTATCTGACTTGTCATGTGGTGGATGCAAACACTGCACAAAAATACATCGGGAGTGGTCTCGATTTCACACAGACGTAGATGACGTCATACCCCTGGCAGTAAGGAGTGATTTTGGCATGGTTTTTGCTAAACATCAGACAAGCCATGGAGACCAATGCTGTGATGACTCTGATCCAGGGCCAAATACTAATTTTTGCTCTGGAGGACACAGTGTCCCCGAGCAAAGTGCGGCGATGGGTACCATCCGGAATTTAACACAGATAGATGAGGCAGTAAGTGATGATGAGGAAGAAATAGGTCCTCCTATATCCTTAAGCAAATACACAAATGAAGAATTGAGTCAGAAACAAAAGGACGACCCAGAGCTACATAAGCTTTTTAAGTGGGTGGAAGGGAAGTTTCCAAGTAATCGAGAGGAAGTATTTTCTGAGTCGCCAGCCCTTAAACACTTTTGGCTTACAAGAGAAAATCTCTCACTAAGCAATAACTGCCTTTATTACCGATGGACGTTTCCAGAGGAGACCCGACTATTATTCATCGTGCCTGAGGCAATGAAGAAGGAAATTATAGACATCGCCCACTGTTCACCATTATCGGGACACCCTGGAATTAAAAGAACTATTCAGCGCCTTCGACAGACCTTCTACTGGTTTAATATGACGGATTGGGTGAAAACTTTTGTTGGAGCATGCGAAAAATGTGCGCTAAGTAAAAAGGCTAACAAGACAAATAGATCCTCATTGCAGCAGTACCAAGCTGGATCACCCATGGACAGAATACAGCTGGATATACTAGGACCCTTTCCTTTATCTAAAAAGGGAAATAAATATATCCTTGTTCTTGTCGACCAGTTTTCGAAATGGACGGAGTGTTATCCACTTGCCAACCAGACAGCGGAGACTATTGCCAATGTACTAGTGAAGGACTTTATTGCCCGCTTCGGGGTGCCTCTAGAACTTCACACGGACCAAGGGCGGAACTTCGATAGTGACCTGATGAAAAGACTATCAGAGTTGATGGGCTGGGCAAAAACAAGAACAACCCCCTACCACCCTTCTTCAAACGGGCTCGTGGAGAGATTTAACAGGACCTTACTTCAGATGATGCGATGCTTTGTCAGCCAGAATCAGGAAGACTGGGACGAACACCTTCCCTTGCTTGCGGGGGCATATCGAAGTACTCCTCATACCAGTACTGGCTTCACACCCAATAGACTGATGTTAGGTCATGAAGTCCATCTTCCTCAAGAGGTGATATTGGGCTTACATTCAGCAGAGCAGGATGAAATACCATACCTGGAGAAACTACGATCGTCAATGAGGAAATGTCAAGAAATAGCTCGAGGAAACTTGAAGAGTGCATCGATAGGACAAAAACGATTACACGATTTGCGTGTGTACGAGAGGTCCTACGACATTGGTGATTTAGTATACATACGGGACGACTCAAAGAAAGTAGGCAAGAGTCCTAAACTACAACCGTTATGGAAAGGGCCTGCAGTAGTTGCTAGAAAGTTGGGTGCAGTGCTGTATGAAGTTATCACAAAGAAGGGATGCACAGTACTGCATCATGACCGCCTCAAGCCTTGCCACCAAGAAACACTGCCCAGATGGATATCGAAAGCACGAAGACAGCTCCAGTATTGTGTCAACTTTAAGGAAAAGGACCCTCAAGCAATCTCACCAGAAGATGCTGATGTTCCAGGCGAGACAGAAGACAAGTCAGAGGAAACTGCAGTAGAAGAGAACTGGGTGGTACCTGATATACCCATACAACATGAAGCTGAAAAGGAAACAGTTCCTTCAGGACCGGCTACACCGGAGAACCAGGATAGCGATGCGGAAGACCAACAGAGGACCAACGAGACCACTACTAGATGTGGAAGAAAGATTCAACCTCCGTCAAGATACACGTCCTAAAGCAGCTTTAAATATCAGAACAATTAACTAATGTTTATTTTCTTTGCTTTCATTTCATGTATTATTCCTTTTAGAAAAAGGGGAGTAGTGTAGTGAATTTGTATTAATGTCGGGCTCGGCGTCGGGTTCGGAGTGCAAATGTTTTGTATACGTCATAAGTCAGTTCTAATAAAAGTTTCTAAAGTATCGGACGTCTGTTTGATTCCTTGGCAGCTCGGAACTCGTGGTGCACTTAGGACCCACACCAGAAGCACCACAATACTTTAACAAATGTGAATTTCAGACAGTTTTATATACACCAGGTTGAATTCCGACTTTCTGAAAAATGGCGGCTGCGTTGGCCCAGGCGGCGCACTGGACTATGATCAAGTCTTCTCATTTTGAATTCACTCCTTCAGAAATGTACAAGTCATAAATGTTTGATATACAAGGGAATGTTTTCTGGTCCCCATTATTAAAAATGAATGAAATGGTTTCTCTATGTATATGTATAACGGATATAAAAATGAAGACAGGATTAAACCTTTGACAGGAGTGCCACTGTGCAATTCCATTAGGGACAGACAAAAAGCCCGTAGAAATAAAGGGTTTTCAAATTATTAAAATTTCATACCAGAATATGCATATACATGTACTTTTTTTTTTACATATTTTAATGTTTGATCATATCATAGTAATTAACTTATTTTACATTAATAACTATAATCGTTTTTATCAATCAAAGAATTTGATTCTGGTAATTGGAATATTTCTTCAAAAATTTGAACGGTTGACATTTGTCTTTTTTGACTTTGTAGATTACTCCAGGTGTATAGTTAGAGAATGATGTCACTTAAAATCTTATTGCTCAAATTGTTTAAAGTGAACATTCTAAAACTTAGTAATGTATCTGCGAATTAATTTTATAAAGGGGTCGGCAGGGGATGCTCACTCCCCCATGACAATGATCCCACCTCTGATGTTTCGGGGTCCGTGTTCGCTCTCCTTTAATTTTGTATTGTTTTATGGTCTTTGAGATGGAATACTGTTTGTTATCTCCATATCTTTCTTTTAACCACCGAATTTGATCTCTGTTGGTGGACAATTTGTTCCCGAGGATACTTGTCGTCCGGTACCTATTCATTCATGAGTACACAGAATAACGAAATGATACTGGCAGGCGCGTCGCCCAGTATAGAAACACGTCACTCCTTTGGGTCTATAAGGGACACAGACTCAAGGAGTTCATTTGGTGCCCCTCAGATAATCCTCAGGGATATAAAACATATGTCATATGTACAGTCTTCAGATTCCCAGTTTTGGTATAAAACCAATACACCAAATTGAAAGAATGGAGGTTTCTATTACAAATATATTTTCCGATCCCATGTCTTCTGTTTCAAAATGTTCTGTTTCGAAGCTGTAAAACCTGTGATATTTTGATAACTGACACTTATTTCACGAGTAATCTTACTGGACAGAGCGTCTAAACCTAAACTTGGGAAAATCTGAACTGCAAATCTTCTAATGTTGTCTGTGGAATACAATGTAATCTGTGTGGACTTGTTTATGTCGGTGAAACCAAGGAATCGCTTAACAAAAGAACATCAGGTGATTGATTTCAAATTAATCATGGTGGTCAGCAGCTTTTATACAAACATTTTAATTCACCTGATCATTCTTTTTTTATCAATGAAAGTTAGAATTCTCGAAAAGATTTATCACCACATAAAAAGTCCGTCCCTGAGTACACCTTTTCGTAGACAAAGAGAAGAATTTTGGATTAGAAAACTAGGGACAGCCTTTCCCTGTGGATGTAATGATAATGTCAATAGTGTTGGATATCTTTCCAGTCTGCAGTGTAATAATGTAAATGTGATGGGACTTTTTAACCATACTTAGAGACGTAAGCGTAGTCGTGGGCATCGTTCGTACAATTCACCTGCAATACACGACGTGTCTTTTGATTCATTACTACCTTATGTAAATCAACAGTTAGGTCTACATCATATTTGAACAAAACTTTACTCTGTCCCTTTGAAACTTTTAAATAGTTTCCTTGAAAAGGTCAAGGAACATCCAATTTGAATATAGACTCGGATCTGTGAATATGGATATTGCATATCATAAGCTCTTTCAACCCGCACGCTTCACGGAAGAAAATGCAGCAAAAACAATCCGTCTTTCCTTTAACTTTAATATGCCAATAAAGGAATTGACGCGGTTAATATAAGGAATATTCTTAATCACAAAAGGGTCCAGTCTTCTATTCCACCACATTTCAAATTAAAGACTACACCTTGTATTTCCTACAAATATGCATCGACCATTGCTTCCAAATTTTTCAATTACAAAAACACTTTACATGGCCTGGATACCGACTATCTGAAACATAATCTGTTCTTCTTCGCCCTATAACTATAGTCCTGCTGGACACGTTATTACAAGTGACATAAATATAGTTCGTAATGAGGACCTTTGATCACTTATTTTAAAAGGTCCTAAATATAGGGAACCCCGATCCTTCAACTGGCGTCGGATTTCATAAATATTATGGATTCTGTTGAAAATTACGCAAGATGATGGGCCAGATATGAAAAAGAAGACATTGACACCTTGTCGGAATGGATTAAATGTATCAGATCCATGTTAAAATCCTGTATTAAAAGTTTGGAGGGCAATATGAAAACCATATACCCTTCTGTGTTCGATGAACCAGAAGGGAAAAAGGAGTTAGATAGATTACACGATCAGTATGTACTGGTACCTGCCGACAAAGCAGGTACCAAGATTGTCTTCGTTTGTAAGACTCATTATAAAAATTGCGTTCTAGAAGAACTCTGATTTAATTCTACAAATGGTAATCCTACTTATACTCATACTTTCCTTTCTAGGGAATAAATTCTTCAAAATAACTTGTCAGTTTTGAAGTTTGGAATACTTTCAATATTCCACAGAGCCAAAATGAACTACCTTATGTATATTGAATTCCAAAACTTCATACGAATCCTTACAAACAAAGATACATTGCAGGTTTCAGTAAATGTTTAACCAAAGCTCTTTCGTTACTCCTCACTATATACAAGATATTGACAGTAGTGAAGGAAAAACTTCAAGACTACTCTGCAACTATATATTCAAGAAGTGGTGTGAATCAGATGTAAATACTAAAAAATTCTAAGCAACTTTTGGACAATTTTAAATCACAAAATTTTACAAAAATCAACAGCTTAAAAGCTTACGGATTTTCACTTGCGGTTCGGACTCCCAGGATTAGGTAAAGACTTCTCAGGTGACCTATAAGGCCCGTGGGCCTCTTGTTTATTGCAAGTATTTATTTTTACCTTTATTATTGTGATGAATCGTCTGTCAAATCAGCTTTAACAGATGTTTAGAATCAATCGCCAGTCTTATCAGCTTCGGGCTCTTTGGAATTAAAAACAAACAGCACAGTGGCAATGAACTCAAGTTGCCAAATGCATCTTAGGCCATAAAAACAAACCTTTGTCATTGAGTTGATGAAATGATCTGGACTTGAGAATGATTTCAACATACATAAACGCCAACTGACTTACAAGGTTTCTACCTTCACTTTCATATCAGTACATAACAAAACATACAGAAAGAAAACAAAGGATCACTTCGTTCTAAATAGGTATTTGACCTATAGGACCGGGCTTGGTTTTTCTCTCTACAAAAACCTTGTCGATTTCCGTTCTGATTAATGACTTTAGACTGAATACATAATAACAATTTGTTTTTCTTAAATCTTTATTTCAGTGAGTAGAGATAGGAAGAACTCTTTTTTTCTGAGTTTATTTTTTATTTCCAAATGTAATAATTTATATTTTTCTTTACTTCTCATTGTGCATACATGTAATGGTAATGTATACTGTCTCTGAAATTCTATTCTTTATGTTTAGGCTTTATTTATCAGTGGATATTATAAAACATGTCATATTAATGTGTGCAAATTATGTAAACCTAAATGAAATCAAAGGAAAACAGTTACTGATATATACGTAGCCAAAGTCAATGTGATCAAATTCTAAGGAATATCATCGCATTTCAATGCTGCCAAGAATACCTGTATGGAGTAACATAAAGTGAGCTTGTCCTCGGAGAAAGTGTGCTTATATTGTTCCGCCTGACTGACGACTGGACATTGGATTGTCACGATCTTAGCTCTCTTAAGGGTTTCTTATATCAAGTATGAGCATACAAGAAGGATAGATAATTGAAAGAAAATGCACAAGTCTATAAAAAAAAAATAAAATATTCTTTGAAAAAGCGAAAAAATAAAACTTTAAAATTGTGGTACCAGGTGGATCCCCATGTTACTTAAAAAAAAGTAACGATAGGGTTTAAGTTAACGCATATATCAACTGAGCTAGTCTGACTTAAACATTGTATGGCATAATTTTTAAGCAGATTATCAAAATCAGGTCTCCTTATTTTTTGTAGGTTTTTTTTGAATTTCTTAAATTATTCTTTACATCCGAACCTATCAAAATATCACAGTTTTATTTAGGGGCAGGCCTGCCCTGAAGGACTTCTAGGCCAAAATACATGCAATTTGGTCATATTTTGTTTAAAAATAAATGCAATACATTTTTAAGGAAATTTCAGTTTTAATTCACTGTATTTATCCAAGCACAAAAATCAGAAAAAATAAGCATTTGAAAAGTTTAATGCACGGACAAAATGGTGTTTTGACCAACTTTGGAGTTTTATTGTAAAGTAGTAAATAATAAATATTAGGTATAAATTACAAATTTAAAAAAAAAATAGACACACACATATATATATATATATATATATATATATATATATATATATATATATATATATATATATATATATATATATATATATATATATATTATATAGTAGAAAACAACAAATAAATATAAATTTTTAAATGTCACTTTTTTCCGGGAAATTGTCTTCTCGTAAAGCGTCAATTCTTTTGTCAAAGTGAATACATCCTGTTATAAAATATTAATGCCTTAAGCCTAACATAACAGTAATGTTTCTCATTCATTCAGAAACAAATTTATCCAAAATTATTAATGTAAGCTTTACGAAATGCATTGATTTCTAACAATTACATGCATTCTGCAAGTGATAAGAGTATCACTCGGTTATAACGTAGTTACTGCTACGCTTGCTTTATCCGTAATTCGTTTCATCCGTGTTCATACTAACCGAGTTTTACTGTATAAAGAAAGTTTATACGCACTTGTAACTATCATAAAATAATACTTAACCATTATTTATCAAAAGTCTTAAAATAATATTGTTAAATGATCACTTGCATTTTCCAAACACCCAACACGTCTGCTGTAGCATTGAAAATGACGTATAATTTTATCCGATAAAAGACAAAAAGGGAAAGGAAGGGGGGTGAACAGAGTAGAACTTTACATATAATTACTAAAATATTCTTTTGAATAAATGTACATTTAAATTTATCTTGACATATATATTATTGAAATTGCAATTTTACTTGAGTATAACAAGGGTAAATGAGTGAAAACTTTCATATGATTCTCATATGATCAGTTTCAAATGATTCTCATGTGACCACCGTCAAAATATTCATATGATTTTCATATGCAGGGCCTTTCATATGAGAATCATAAATTACTGCATATGACTTACATATGTGTATTCATATGATTCTCATATGATTTGCCACATATGATTCTCATATGATTGTATTTACATATGATTCATATATGATCCACATATGACCCTTATATAAAAGACAATGCATATGTGGATCATATGTGGCTATATTGCCTATGTAGTCATCAGTGCCTAATTTTCTCGCGTAGCAAGTATCGTTGTAGATAAGGCCCTTTTTGGATAAAAAGATCTCGAAAGAGAGATTAACAACATGAAATATATCTTATGAATTTAAGGGGGATGTACGGCCACCTTTAGTGCAGTGAGAACAAAATGTAAACATTTCTTCAAATGCTAAAGTACATTATATTTTGATCAAATTTTAAACCTTTATGATAAAGATACAATAAATATGCATAAATGAATGCATGTTGTGCATATATAATCTGTACTTTTGCAGAAAAATGCTTTTGATATGCTCCTTAGAACTGCGCAGCTACAGAATTCAGCAGAGCCTTAAAAAATCCAAAAAAAATACGCAAACTGTTCATTAATGTTCTCTCTACAACCATTTGTTGAGAAAATGTCTAAATTTTGCACTTTTAAATGATAATTTTAAGTTCAAAACAAGGTATCGTTGTCTTCAAAAAGAGTGTAAAGAACACTGAAAGTAGTTCATTGATAGCAGCACGTGGTCTATTTTTAGCACATAATTTTGTTTTCCAGACCTCGTCTTAATATGGAGGGACATAACAATCTTTAAATGTAGAAGAGAATTACAGTTCCAAATATTTCAAATAATATGAACACTTTTAAAAGAGGAATTGTGTTATAGTGTGGCTTGAAGTAATTTATTTAGTATTATTATCGAACAGTTGTTAAATAGTGTACGTATTGAATAAACTCTTTGATTCCGGGTAAGGAAAAATGAGCACCATCAAAGTTTAAAATTAAGAGTTTGTAAGTTTGCCACAGATAACTTATAATATATCTATCAAAAGTTTTATTATCACCGATGAAACACAAAGAAATTAACCACATAAAATCGATATGAAAAACCTTGTGTTAGTATCAACTAATACGAGGGGTGATCAAAAAAATCTCGAACTATCTCTATATCTATACAAAACCACAATTTAGATTAGAAACAAATTTGGTACACACTCAAGTTCCATAAATAGCATATGCTGAATAAAGTATTGCTCACAATGTGAAAATGAAGTCATCATGCATGTACTTGTGACGAAAAATGGTTGTCTCAGTGGAACTCATTCAACAAACGACTAAAATATTTATGGTATATCTTAAAAATGCCTTTGAAGTAACGTACTTTTGTATAAGAATTTGTTCATAGTTTATTAAGACAAATGACTTCCTATAAAATCTATCAATGATTGAATCGATCGTTTTAGTGAAGGAAGGCAGATGGTTGAATATGATACTTGTTATGTTGCCCGGTGAAAGCAAGTTTGAAAAGGGGTCTGTTTTTAATTAAGCAATATGCTATCAAACATCTCCAATTTAGACTTTCAGATTTTAGAAAAATACTTTATTATTTCAACAATAATATAACTATCAAATACCTAAGATATCGTTTACTTTTGATCCCCCCCCCCCCCCCCGTATACTCTGTCAAATAAACATTTACAATTTTCATTACAGTGGAGCAACATTTGAAAAGGAATAAAATCATTCAGAGTGGGTTAGGAGATTTAATGAATAAAATTATTTTTTCTATTTGCCCATTTTGTCAAAATTACAATTTTACAGAGTAAAGAAAAAAATCAACATATAATTAAATATTTTATACCATCTTTAAAATGACGTTAGGTGGACCTCCCAACTCAGGGAAAATTATTGGGTCCGTATTTATAGAAATTTAAACATATTTGTTGACGGAAAAAAAAAAATCCTGTAATTGGATGTAAAATAAAATTGAGTCGGGCCATTTCTAGGCAGTAGATCGGGAGAGAGGACAACCAAATATTTTTATAACAAATGGTCTTATAAGGCTAGTACATGTTCCATCACATACTTAGTAATGCAATATTGTTTTAATCTTTGGCACTATTTTGAAAAAAGAACATAAGATTTTCGGAAGGGGGGTATTCTCTCATTTTTTTTTGCGATGATAGACATAGCATATGCAATGTACCTTTGTTTGCAAACATTGTGATTGCTTCTAAATTTCAAAGAAACAACTTAATATATTTTATCAAGCTTCGTATGTTCAATAAGCGAGAGCTTATAACGTAGTCAACATAATGAGACATGATGCGCTTTTATGTCCAAACATTACTCCATACAATGTGTTGGTCATTGCAAACAATCAAGTTCAGCTCATCAAGTTATTTACGTGGGGTGCCTGAAGGAAATCCTTTAACAGCCTATTTTTTCTATCTAACTGCTAAACAAAATAGACATATGTACCAACTTTTCGAATGTAAGACATGCAATTGCAATTTGTTTTTCATGCACCGGATATTGTTTAACATTTTCAAATTAAATGCTAAGCATCCTCCTTGCAGTGCCCCATTTCAAAATAACTTCTATCGCCACAGAAAAAAGACCCGACGTAAACACATATGTTTAGGGCATTTTTTAGCTTTTTTCTTGAGTTTTAAAGAAACCAACAAATTATCAAGACTTGTTCCGCGAAAAATTAAATATAATCATGGTAATCAACGCATCTATCCACAGCAGATATATGCACATGCCAACCACGTGCTCAGTGTAATAATATTACCTAGGAAACTCGAGCTGCGAACAGAACAGTTTTTCCCGATTTGCTCTAGTGGGGTTAAAATAGCGTTTTTTCATTAATCAGACGAAGCGATGCAACAAATAAAAGTAGTAAGTAATATACCTAATGATTATAACTTATTAATTTCTTGTCTTGATGTTATTATGGTCGCATTTATTCTAAAATCAATGTAATTCGAACTCTGTGTGACAGAGGAATGGCGGGCGAAATAAACATATGGCCTCAGGAAGACACACATATGAAAAATCAAATTTTCAAGAATTTTAGATAATGACAAGAAAAAAGCGAAACAAATGGTTGTAGCCATATTATAAATGAATCAAACTAACGCCATTTTCAATGCATTTTTCATCTCGTGAATGCTGTAGCTGCGCAGTTCTACCATGATTAATTTCCTCCTAATTAAAACAAAATAAACTTAATTATTTACTAATTTTGGTCTCTAACAGTAGGTAACTAGTGCATTAACACTTTGAGTAACTTTGGGCTCGTTTAGACGAGTATTAAGCGCATTCTTGGCATTTCTTATTTCATACCAGACTAGATCCAATTGGCTTGTACATCCCCCTTAAGAGGGGTTCTTGTTTGTTTAGTTGCAAAGAAAGTCTTCATATCAAAATTTTATGGTAGGAAAATCCAAATACATGGATCCTGCTAATTTAGAATGAGTAGGGTATCGATTTCAGTATTTAATTTTCTTTGTCTTTTTTTCAGGCAAAATCATGGAACTGGTGAATTTAGTAACTGGGCTATATGAAATCAAATTTGAATTTTTAAAGGAAGTAGATGTAGGAAGAATTGTCAAATTCAAACCTGATATAGCGTTTGCATCTCCAGAATATGATGTGTTAGTCTTAGAGCTTGAAGACCACAAGTTTGAGTTGAAATGTCTTGGTCTAGTGGAAGATAATGCTTGTAACGAAAAGCTCCATGTGTTTGGTCACCCAAGTGGAAAACCGCTTCAACATGACCCTGCATGTACAATCCTTAAGGAGGATACAGATCTTTCTGAATTAAAAAAAGAAGGAATTGCTTTCTTTAAAAAAGAATGTAAAAGTTTGGAAGAAAAGGATATAGAGGAATCTTATTCCCCGTGTGTTATCTCTAAAGACAAAATTTTATTTCATAGCTCCTGTAGCACAGCTCATGGTGCGTCCGGTGCCCCACTCATTATCGTATGTAATGGAAGCCCAAAAGTGTACGGGATGCTTCTATGTGGACACCCCGGTGTATTTTATAATTATTTTAATGGACGCTTGAAACGTCTTGATCTGCTGGTCGAGTCTGGAATCTCCATGAAAAAAGTCAGGTCTTTACTTAAATCCTTTACACCAAAACTGGAACAGGATTTGTTCCGCGATGTGTGATATTTGATTTTTTTTCTCTTGTTTCTTGATATGTCAGGACGAAGAGGTTGTTGGGATTTTTGATATTTTTTTTTTACATTCATTTAAACCTCCGATGTTGAAGAGTTCCACAATAGTCTGCTTTGAATAATTAGTGCTTTAGTTTATACCTATAGGAAATAGTAGTAAAACGAAATGCTATTATATAGATGTACTCCTCGGGTATCAAATTTTAAAAACATTGTATCGACCTCAAAATTAATTGCAATAATATGAATATGAGAACACTACATGTAATTAAGTACAATAATCATCTTGACCTTTGGTCTCGGTGAATCGAATCAAGTAAACATACTATTTGTATCTAACTATTTTGGGACAGGAAAACCATTCGTTTACATAAAGTTTAAGGTATGTTAGAATGCAAAATGTAAAAACAACGCTTTCTGATATAAATTGCAGCTGCTAGTATATTTTTTCCTTGGATATGTCAAATCAAAGAAGATGTTGGTTTTGGGGATTCTTTTCAGTGTAAAAATTTTACATGTAGCTTTAAATAATATAGTTTTGTTCCACTAGGGTTTTTGTGACTGTATTATTTAAAAGCACCATTATTATAAATTTTCCTCCATATTTTTTTCTCTGAGTTTAGATGTACGTTTTAAAAACTGTCAGTGAATTGTAGTACATGTATTTTGTTCGTACATTGATATGTTTAGCAAAGATACAAGAAT
Source organism: Saccostrea cuccullata (assembly GCF_032062105.1). NCBI lineage: Eukaryota > Metazoa > Mollusca > Bivalvia > Ostreida > Ostreidae > Saccostrea > Saccostrea cuccullata. The sequence continues at coordinate 263,546 of NW_026935523.1, forward strand.
ACATGTTGTTTGAATAAAAAAAGCTGATAGATGATCAGTAGATATTTAAATTTTCAAAATTATTCTTTTTTATTATTTCCCATCTCTCTGATAGGCTGGGATACAACAATGTACGAAAAATACTATGTTCTGTTCACCAGCATGTGACCCCCCACGTAAACATAGGGATTTTTTTTTCTCTATGCTGGAAGACAAATAGATTGGAAAATCCAAATAAATGCAAAGCGTTTTGAAAGGGTTTTTTTTTTTTTTACTTGCAACCGCCTTCAATAATACTTAGACTCTTAAGACCTTGAGTAACGTTGATTGTGCGTGTGAATGGGCATGTGATCACTTACAGTCTATGGATGCAAGTTAATACAGTGAACCTGTTTAATTCGACATACACTGGGAGACAAAATTTATGTCGGAATGGACAAGGTGTCGGATTTAACAGTGTTAAAACATGGACAATCAGAAAACTGGGAAAGAAATTTTACGTTGGAATTCATTGTGTGTCGGATTATTCAGGTGTCGGCTCAGACAGATTTCACTGTATATTTCTTTCTTTTATTATGATATTTAGGAAGGGTAAATTGAAATACATGTGTATAACCTTCTGTCGTAGTAATTGCTGACCGTAAAAAGATCCGCCACAATGGTTAAAGTGGCAAGAATAGGACAGAATTTGCAGTCCTTCACAAGAAAGTGGTGATATCTACATTTGAATGAATTTCTGGGGCGTGTAACAAAAAAAAAAAAAAAAAAAAAAACTCACATTGAGTTGATTAAAAATCGAATGACATAAAATATCTTATTAGTAATTGATTTAAATTGTCATATATTGATTTTTTTCTTTTTACTTTTTTTAAATACAAATAATATTTCCCTTTTCTACAATTTATGCTAAACCATTCCTGTTGCACAGTGGCAAACTTTCTCTCCCTAAAAAATTGAATAGGTATTTCTTTACCTTTAGTATTAATTCTTTGACCTTGTTCAATAATAAAAGAAATCCATGTCAAAAATATCATGTAAACATGTTTAAATGTTTCAGCATATATCATTTCATTTTATTTACGGAAGATGTATACTATAGACAAGAATTTTTATCTTTACGTGAATTTTTCTGTGACTATTTTCTAACAAAGTAGAATTATCTATATATAAATTATTTTACAAAGACATCTCGTCATTATGTTGTACGTGGTTTGTATAATTAGATGGTTTGAACACTTGTATTTTTCTTCAATTAATATACTGTGAAATTACAGATTTTCTTGGGGATTTAATTTTCGTTGTTTTGGGGGGTATGAAGAGACCAACGAATTCATATCCAGCACGAAATGTAAAACGTTACATACATAAATACTTAACAATTCTTAATCAACGAATTCAAATCCCCACAAATAAAGATTTTTACTCAAACAACGAAAAATTGACTCCACGAAAATATGTGATTTTAACATAATATATTTAGCCTTTGTATCCAGCTTAGACGTGCTTAACAAAGAACATTTTTTTTCTGAACTTTATTTATTTTAAAGAGGAAATTTATACTCCAAAGGTCATAAAAAGTTAATTACTTCATTTGTAACTGAGACATGTTTAATTGATCCTGGCAATGACCTTTAGGTGAACTAAAATTATCATCTCTGATCTTATTGTATTAATTTACTATCTATTTAAATGTTATAATTGAAAGGTAAACCATCTTTGCAAAAAAAAAAAATTATTTAAAAAAATGAACATATGATTTCTATCATTTGTATTGCGTAGTGATATTTTCCACAGTTTTATAATTTGTGAAACATTTAGTCTTATATGATTTAGATTGATATCATTGTACCTATATAGTAAAAAGTTGCTTGTTTGTTATTAGTTTATGTATTTTGTAGAAAAATAAAGAGCATATATAAAAACTATTTCGTTCATCTGTTTCTGGCACTTGATTCTATCCCTGATTTTGTATTGTTTATTAAAGTATGTTTCACATCTGGCCCAGTGGTTCTTTGGAAGATGATTTTCAAATATCTTTCTTATATATTTCAATGTAAAACTTGAATTCTCTATTGTGACCCGCCTCACAACCTGAGTCATGATTTGAACAATTTAGAATCTACACTACCCCAGGATCTGCCAAGGGTTGTCACCCGAGGGCGCTTATGCTTTCACTTAAGTTTTGGCTTTTCTGGACAGTGGTTTGTGAGAAGATTTTTTAAAACATTTTTCTATTTTGAAATAATTCAATATGAAACTTTGATTCCATTTTGTGGCCCGTCCTACCCCAGTAGTCGTAATATGAACACTATAGAATCTACACTACCCCAGAATGCTTCCACATTTTTTCAGCCACTCTCGCCCAGTGGTTATTGAGAAAAAAAACTTTTCCTATAGATTTCAATGTAAACCTTCTCTGTTGTGATCCCGCCCACACCACCCTACCCCCGGGGGTCATGTTTGAACAATTTAGAATCTACACTGTTCGACGATGTTTCCACATAATTTTCAATTTTTCTGGCTCAGTGGTTCTGTAAAAGATTGTTAATGACCACACCTTATTTTTGTCTTTTCTTGATTATCTTACCTTGGAAGTTGAGATGACCCTTCTTTTTAACAATTTAAATTTCCCTTCACACATTGATGCTATGTACCAAGTTTGGTTTAAATGAGCTCAGTGCTTTAAATGATCTCAGTGCATGATCCTTGAAAAAAAGGGTTAAAATGTTGAAAAGTTTCAAGAGGAAGGGACAGACGGACGGGTGATCAGAAAAGCTCATTTGAGCTCTCAGCTCAGGTGGACTAAAAAAAAATGTTATACAATTTTATAAAAGAATATCTAGGCCATGTTCTATTTTGGGTACGATCGAGCATTTCTTTTTACAAAAATATGCTCTTGAAAAATAAAAAAAAATAGTCGCACTTGAACTCCACATCTCTAATACCCTACATTTAACCATTTAAATTTATACTCACCAAATGATGCTATGTACCAAGATTGGTTAAAATTAGCTCAGTGGTCATTGAAAAGAAGGTAAAAAAGTTGAAAAGTTTTCTGGCGAAGGGACAGACGGACGACGAGAATGGGTGATCAGAAAAGCTCACTCGAACTTTCAGCTCAGGTGAGCTAAAAAGAAAATGTTTTTAAAAAAATATCAAAGGTACATCTAGGCCAGGTTTTAATTTTGGGTACGATGGTGCAAATTTTTACAAAGTTATATTTCTTGAAAAAATAATAAAATAATTGCACTTGAACTCCGCATTTCTAATACAAGGAATAATTCTAAGTGCTTTGGAAGTCAATACTTGTACAGAGGTTAATTTTATGAATCAAGTTTAGATAAAATAACTTTTGTCTGATTTTATTCATTCCTAACATAAGAAAAAGAAATATTTTGATGGGGGATAATGCAACCCCCTGTTAGTGTAAGATTTAATATACAGGTTAACAGATATTTTATTAATTTTCCTGGATTCATTAAATTTAGTTTGAATTCATCCATGCCCCTGTATAATTTGATATTATTACTCTCAGATTTATCCCACAGAAACTTGTTTTTTTTTCACTTCTGTAAATTCTTAATGCAATTTGTTTTCGTCTGAATCATAATTTTCTCTTATCAATAATCAAGAGTATTTTTTTCTTTGTTTTGTTCAAAATTATAATTAAAACGTGTCGGTTAAAAAACCACGTGACTTAATTCTATGGTTACAAATACGCACAACGAGACAGTTAAGCCTGTGCATTTATATATAATTTCAATCTTTGAATTATACATTTTTTAACGTTCTGGTGCTTTCATTATAATATTAACAAGATATAAAGGATTCTAGATTTGTTAGTTTTCATACATACAATAAGTAATTATATTTCAAACAAATAGCAAGAAAAACTGGTTTTGACAGAGATCTTTGTCATTGTACGATAAAAAGAGAATGTCTTTAACTCACGCGCCGTCCTTGTGGAGTGATAAGAGATACATAGCAGACTGATATCTAGGCCAGAGTTCCTCAGTCTAAACTTATACAGCTATGGAGTTAATCATTGTCTTTCTCGCTATTGGATTCGTAAGTAAGTACATATACCTATTAATCTGCCTTATTTTCTATTTAAATCGAGGGCTTTTTGTGGTAATTGTTTTGCTTCCATAGGGCACATTAGAACGCGTTCAGCATTAAAACCAATATTTCATTCTTTGTACAAAGTTATCCTTCTTGCTATTGGATTCGTCAGTAAGTACCCTTAAACAATATCAGATCTTGCGTCATTTTTCTTCTGAATCGACAGTACAAGTTCTTTTTGTGAGTACATGGTTTTACTTTTGTTTCACCAAATAGAAACGGTTTTCAGCAGTAATACCGTGTATAACCATGCTTGTCAAAAATTGCAATGAAATTTCCCTATCTAATATTGTTCTTTTTAATTTTTTTCAATTCTTTGTTTAAAATGTCTGAGAAAGATTCGAGTTGCATGATTTGGTGACGCAACGCACAGGAGAGCGGTAAATGAAACATACTAAATTTGATTTCACGAAATCACAGTGATTGTAAATAAATTAAAACAGTGATTAATGTGAAATCAAATATAGTATATTACCAGCCAACGTTGAAGGTTGTTCGTACATTTAAATTCAAAATATGACTGATTAAGTGTATGTTGTTTAGCGTCCCATTCGAGATTATTTCACTCATATAAAGACGTCATCACATACCGCTGAAGGGCTTCAAATTTTGAATTTTGTATTTACTCAGCAGTTACGGCCATTGGACAAGGAGGATCTTTATCGTGCCAACGTCCGCCATGACACGAGGTTTATGTTATTAAGTCTCTTTCAAAAGACCCACAACTATCACTTCAAAGTTTCGAGCAAATCAATTGCTACTAATTTTTTTTTTATCAACTTAGGTCAATTGGCTCCAAGATGATATGACCCGTCTCTCAAAACACATGTAGGATATTCTAGACATTTTTTCCATTCAAATATTTTAACAGTTATTAATATTGATATTCTTGGATTTAGAACCAAGCAAATGGAATCTCTTGCATTTCGATTACGTTGTTAGACCGAATTTCTGTCATTTTTACAAATGATAAGAAACAGGAAAGGCTATTTAATTTAGCAAGGTGAAGCGGTTGTAAGTCATGACAACATAAAATTCATATAAAAGATGCTTTATAACAAGGAGCATACGGCGGGTGTGACCGGTCGGCAGCGGATGACTACTCCTCCATCATGATGGCACCCGATCCCACCTCTGACGTTTTAGAGATCAGTGTTTTCTCTGCTCCTAATTTGTAATGGTTTATGAATTTGAGCCGTAATACTTTTCATTATAGCCAAATAGTTCATGAATATTATTTTCAGAGGTTGGCGGTGATTTAATTTTGGTCAATATCCCATTTAACTCAAGCAATCTGTCATTTTATAAAATTCATCGAGGAGATTCTTTTTAAACTTAAGTTCCCGAACTCCAATATAGTTCCCCTCTGCTTAAACTATTTCGTACAATTACCTTATTTCTCGTCGAGTACTTTCAGTACTTCGATTTTGCACGAATACTTTGATTTTTCACGACTTTCAGTCCTTTGATTTTGTATGACAGGTGCTCAGCACGGCCATGGAGGTGGGCATAATAACTACCAACCCGACTCTCAGACTCACATAGACTCCGAGATACAGGGACTGGACGCCCACTTCGGCAGACACCAGTGTCTAGATCTCCTGTTAGTAGACTGCCAGTATCATACTACTAATGGCGACGAAATGGTGTGCGGAAGTGACGGGGTTACCTACTCTAATCAGTAAGTGATAAAAAGAGTTCAAAGGGTTAATAAAAAAATTTGTGGGACCAAGTTTAGTATCTGGAAATTATAAACATGATAACGGTGTAGAAGTTTATCTTTTAAAAAAGATAGGTGAGTCGTAGCAAAAAATACAGAAAGGAAGGTCCGTGATCAAGTGATTTATTTTTAAATGTTTATCGAGGCTGCAGTGTGATAAAGTTATAATTGTTTTGTGAAGTGTACTTTATAGACACATTAGTAAATTTTGTGTTGACCTATTGGAGTTTTGGCCCAATGGAACATTTCAGACCTTTACTGGAGAGGGGGAGAGACTCTATATAACATGGAGAAAATGCCGATTTAGGCATTGTATGAGCTGGTTTCAGAATAGAATTTTTTGGCTATGTAGCAAGGAAGATACAGCGGAGTTAAAATGAATATAGAAAATAACTCAAAGTTTATATTGTATAAAGAAATCCAGGGAGATCCGAATGTGAAGATGTGAAGTAGCTTGGTCCTTTGGGTCATCTTTGTCAAGAACTGTTAGGTTAAAAGCCATACACATCAGATTTTTTTTTTATAAATTAGGGAATAACTATCTTCTAATTTGGTATTTGCGACCGTTAATGCTGATTTAACGGTCGCAAACTGAGTTTTACCGGCGACGCGTAATGGATTTATTCAGTGCATTAGCCAATCACAGAGTGTTTTACAAAACAATTGCATTAGAATAATGGATTTATTCATTATTTTTAGTGTAAATTAACTCTTGTTAAGTTGTTTCTGGAATTTGTAAGATTGGCTTAATTGACCAATCTATTAGAGTCTATCTTTAGTTGTGCTTAGACGTAAAAAAAAAAACTCCATTGTCTTTATTTAGAACAATCAGATAATGAATCGGGCTTTTCCGTCAGAAAAAAAGGTGAAGTATTACAATTATGTATAGTTATCTTTAAACTGTAAGCTACACAAGGCACAGCTTCCGCGTGCCTTGGCAAGGATGAGACAGGGGGACCAGGCTATTGAAAATTACAGCAAGCGCAGCGAGTGACGCTCGCGAAGCGACCTCAATAGACTAACGTGTAAGAAGAGAGGAAATTCGGGATGAAATCTGTACATGAGGCATATTTTGTTGTGAAACCTTCCCAAAATTTCTTTTACTACTCAATGTCCTTTGTGCGAATAAATAAATAAATAATAACGTAAAGCATAACATTAAGGCTTTCAGTTTGTAGAAATCTTCAAAAGAAACAAAAAATAACTGCAATGTATTTCGACAAAAATTGCACTAGGTCTATAGTTTCAAACAGACGATTTCAAATAGACGAAATTGTTTCCGTAAACCCTGACGAGCTCTCGTGTGACGTCACAGTCTAGATGTCTCGTGCGATTTAACGTTTGAAGTGGTGGATCAACTTCTCAGGTGTATATTTGAAGGTACAACTGCGCTCGCCCCAACTGTCACACCGTTAAAATATTAAAGGGGTAAAAAGTGTATTCAAGACTTTGTGGGACCAAGATCAGCATGTGACAATTATAAAGGGTTAAGACTTTGTGGGACCAAGATCAACATGTGACAATTATAAACATGATAAAGGGTTAAGACTCTTGGGACCAAGAGCAGTATGTGACAATAATAGTCAGGTACAAAACAGGAAATCAAAGACATATTGTGGGATTATGATCCGCCATGTGACAATTATAAAGCGGTAATAAGAGTGTTTAATTGGGACCATGATCAGTTATGTAAAAAGCAAGTTTTACGAACAAAACATGCAAAAAATCATTTCAGAAACTAAGTGCGTTTTCAAAATCATATGGGCAATACTTTGTACTCTGTTTGCCTCCGAGAGGCATACAAGCAGAAAAAAATATTTTCAAACATGAATGCATCTTCACAATATACATTGAATAATTACATGAATTAATAGATCACAACCCTATCACATGAGTCCCTGAAAATCACAATTTTGGAAGAGACACTCTTGTTTATCATACATATAACTGCATTAAGTCCGTTAAAAATGTCATTATCAATAGAGTCCACCCCCTCCCCATATTGAGCCCCTGCCTCTGGGGCCACAAATTGCAAAATTTTGAAAGAAACACCCTAGTTTGTCTGCTTTATTACCAGATGCAGACATTCAGATTTTCGAAGAACTAAAAATATAGCATTTAAGGCATACATGCTCCTATGGCTGCAGAACTGTAGCTCTCTGCATGAGAGAATTCGGCCAGATAAAGCTATAATGCTGCTACAAACCTACAAACTGCTACAAACCTACAAACATACGAATCCTTAAAAAAGGATTTGCAACTATAATATAAATCACCTGCTCGGAAGGCTAGGATAATAGGACGTATCAAAACTATATGTACTTTAAAGTATGTCTTACTCTATAGCTAGTATTTACTTAACAATGTCGTATGTTTCATTTTTGCAGCTGTAAGTATGTGCACGCCGCCTGTATGTACGAGAATCTGAGTGTTGCCCATACTGGTCCATGTACGTCCACCACCGCGGGCGCCACCACTCCCGCCGGAACGGCAGCCACCACAGTACCAGTAGTCGGGAGCTCAGGCGCCGTCACTCAATCCACAATGCCACCGACGACCACTCAGAGCCCGGAGGCCATCGCCTTCCAAAACATTTTCTGTAAAAATAAGGACTCCATTAACTGCCCTACCGTGGTGACTCCACTATGTGGTTCTGATGGCGTTGTCTACAACAGCAGGTTAGAACCCGTGTATAATGAACACCGCGGTGGTGTATACTTATAAATGGCGGATCTCATAGTGTGACCTCATTTATTTTCTACATTTGTCACATGTCACTGCCTCACTCTGATTCACTCATTGCACAATTATCTAATAGCTAGGCTTATATTCTCACGCGTCGCTGTGATAATCAGAGAATATTTGGTCAGTGTAACTGTGTTAATCGCATCTCAGCTGTCACGTGATTATCATATTTCATTTCCTACAGTTGTCACGTGATAATCACGTTTGTATGTTTTATTCCTACAGCTGTCACGTGATTATCCCGTTTGTATATTTTATTTCCTACAGTTATCACGTGATTATCACGTTTGTATTTTTTATTTCCTACAGTTGTCACGTGATTATCATGTTTGTATATTTTATTTCCTACAGCTGTCACGTGTCTAAGGCCCGCTGTGATAACCCTTCTCTACAGACTGTGGACGGCAGTAAATGTGGACTCACCACTCCCGTGTCTGTGGCCCCTGTTGTCGGATAGACTCAATAAACTCACAATTACTTATACTCCAGAGTGGACTCAATAATAAAGATTTATACTCAAACACATGGGTTCTTTTGTTTTCCTTTTCTTGTTAAAAAATTAGCTAGACAATATTCCATAAAGTGTTTGCATTGTCTGTAGATATGATAGCATAGATAGCAGACAAAAACGACGACGTACGATGACCACGACACAGGTATTTGTGGAGAAGCCCCCCGGGGTTGAATATGGGGGGGGGGGTCCTGTCCACAAGTACCTGTGGACCACGTCAGCCAATACATTTGTTCTTGAATCTTGTTCTGGAACACTGACGCCGACATCGTGAACAAGAGGCCCATGGGCATTAACACTCACTTGAGTCAATATATCTCTGCTGTTTTTCATCAGAACTTTTTTATCATATATTCTTATGTAAAACTTTTGTACGTATATTGTTACCCTCTCCCCCCCCCCCCTCCCCCTTCAGATGCTTTGTTTTTTTAAAGATGTCTTTATACCCTCTTATTAGCCCTTTATACTTCATCAAGTATTAGTCATCTATTAGTCACTTATAAGTGAAGTACAACACTACTTTTAAGATCTTAATTTAGAACAGAACTTCCAATCATGCAGGGGTTGCATATGTTCAAAGCTTTCTTTTTTTACATATACATAGGTATTTGCACTTTAGATGAAATAATCAAGTTAACCTTCTATGAAAAAAGTCCCTTTCATATGAGGTACATTCTTTGATGATGCAAACTTAACATATTAATTCAGTTTACTAACAAGAATGTTGGACAAAAAGGCAACAAGATTTAATGACCTTGAGTCTTCTTCAAATTTACGACATCTGAAAGCAGCTGAGTCAATTGATTCAAAATTTTAGGCATTTAGGAAGTTAAAATAAAAAGATGATGTAAATAGAACCTATACTTGTTGTACCTGATATGAAGGCATACTCAAAATAAATCTAAAATCTCCTACATCATCCTTTCACTGACACTAACTTAGTTTCAAATTCTTGTTGCTCGTCTCTGCAGAGACAAACTTTCTGATTGGTTACCTTGAATACCCATAATGCTCCAAGAGAGAAGTCTACTATTAATAGGGGAAAAATTCTAAGTCCACGCTTATTCTTGCTCATACGATACTGATCTTCACTTATAAGTGAGGTATAAGTGAAATATTCACCGATATGTAGCTCATCTTTCCTTATAAGTTAAGTATTAACAAAATCTGTTCCCCACTTATACTTACTTTGACTTAAATAGTACACTTATAAGTGACTTATAAATTGCTAATAAGTGGATTATAAAACACTTATAAGTTTCTATTGGTTTTCTTCTGTAAGAGCTATGATGGTCACGCTTTTAAGAATTTTGAAGAACTCTTCCACGTCAATGTTACTAATCATGGCCTCAATGTAAAAATTTTTGTCCCCAATGTGGTCCAATCCCACACCGAGGGTCATGATTTGAGATCTTCACTACGTAAATAAGGTTTCATTTACTGGGTACATTTCAACATTTTTAGCCCGGTTCTTGAGATTTTTAAACATTACAATCACATTTTCACTAATGCTTAATCATATTAGAGAATAAAAAGCTTTGGGCCCTTCCTTTCAGATATACAATCTCCTTCACCGAGAATGAATTGTGGCAAGTCTGGTTGACATTGGTCCGGTGGTTTTGAAAGGTCGAAAATGTTAAAAATTTACAGACAGACAGACTGACGATGATCAATGTGCACTTATAAAAGCACAAGCTCATATTGACTTTGTTAATACTAACTATAGACAACTAATTTTTTAATGTCTGTCAATGAATCCAAAGGCAGAAGTATATATTTTCATAATTTATGCATATTTATTATCAAAACAATACATGTGATTTTACAATACTGTTTCCATACAATGATAACTACAGATAATCACAGAATAAAATCAAGTTGTCCTGCTTAGTAGACTTTACAAGCAGTCTTGGTTTATCCTACACTGTACAACCTGTAATCTGGAGATAATTCAGGATTTTACAATTACTCCGAATTTATCTTACAGTCAATTTTAATCTCTGATTTTTTTTACAACTAAACCTAAGTTTATCTTTCAGACACATCAGACTGAGAATAATTGCTTTTTTTTAAGTGAGATATAAAACATCCTGAAATACTACAAAGCTTAAAATAACTTTAAAATTGTGAAAACAGTGGTAAGTATTGCTATAAAAATCTTTAAAATCTCAGCGAGAGTAAATTGGAACACTGGGCTGACTGTAGTACAAAAATTATAACTTTTTCAGTAGTCATTGTAAAACAATGGCTATAAGTTTAAGTATTTCTGAAAATTATTAGCCTAAAAGTCTTTCAACATTTTCAACTTCACAATACCAATGAAAGACAAGCATCAACAAAACCAAGATCTGTAAAATTCAAGCTTCAATAAGACAATGACTTCATGAAAAATCTGACATGCCTCAATCTAAAGATCACCAAATCAAATTTGAAGCAAATTTGAGGCAAATAAAAGATCTGATATGGATTTCATAAAAACCATAGAAACTTAAAAATCTATTTTGCTTCTGACTAGATATACATGTAATAGCTTACCCTATGAACTTTTGTGTTCTCATTTCAATTTGACTTTTTGTAAAGAAGACGTTTTGCTGTTGTTATGGTTATTATTATAAGCTGTGTTACTGATTTATGGTTCATTTTTTCTCTATAATAATTATGTCACAATTTATCTCTTCATGAAAGCGGCAAAGGATAGCATTGTGGGATTAAAATTAAACTCACATAAATTGACTAAAGTACATGTAGATCAGCATAAATATGAAAGCAAAAAATGTACAAAGCTATCACACTTAAATACATGTAAATGTAAAATCTTTGATAAAGCATTCAAAATAAATATTGAAGATACACTGAAAATTAATACCTGTGTGCACATTTAACCTTCTCAGGAAATGTGCGAGGTTTTGTATAATTTAACTATGTGGGATGGGGGTAGGGGAGGGGCTGTGACAAACCTATATCACTAATTAAGCCCCCCCCCCCCACCTGCCATCCCCACTCTAACTTCATATGCCTCAACTATATGGAATGCAATTTATTTCTAGGACGGAAAAGGATAAACATCATAATAATTAAAAAAAAAATAATAAATAATTACTTTGAATAAAAAAAAACGAAGATTCTTTAAAAAAAATAATGAAAGCACAGTTATATCAAGTTTGCAAACAGCAAAGCAGCATCAACAATACAAATATATTGAAGGACGGCATGTCAAAATTAAATATACAATCTAATTATAAATGTATACACCTGTAAGCTAATCAGCTATGTATCTATGTATCACACCAACAGAAAATTTTCTGTAACATGTACACATGGACAATGTTTATATACAATATACCTCATAAATATACATCATAACATGTACATAATGTATCTACAATGTATATGTACTCAATGTATTTAGGTGTCACAATACAAAATTGTATCTGATGCATGTACACATGGATAGTGTGTATATACAATTAATATATCTACTTGTAGCAACAATAAAACATTGTGGATACTTGTACAATAATTTTACAATACTGATTATCTGAACAACATCAATATTATTCATGTAATCCTACAGGCAATCAGTATATTAACTAAATTTACACTTTCATAAGAATAGTATAAGGACTTAAATCAATGTACAACTGTATTAATATAACATTAATGTACAACATAATCATTTCATAACTGTGTATACATCAATGTAACTACTGTATACAGTAAAACACGGTTATAGCGAAGTCCTGGGGACCTGTGAATCTAATTCGCTATATCCGTAATTCATTATATCCATATAAGGAATTCGTATAACCAAATATAGCGAATTCGCAATATGCATGTTTTCCTTCAAGTGTTACTATCAAATATGTTAGGGAAGCAAATATTACAAAACATACCTTCGATAACTAAGGTTTTATTATGAATTTAATTTTATATACAAATGCTGAGAGAAAATAAAGTCAGTTCAATTAATCAAATTTTGAAATCTTTGAAAGTTCGTTATAAAAGATGTAAAATTCATTATATTTAACCTCAACGGGACTCAAAATCAGTTCGCTATATCTGTAAATTCGTTATATCAGAGTTCGTTATAACCGTAAAATTTTACAAAGATTTGTTAAGAATTTTGCCGGGGACCCAGAAAAACTTCGTTATATCCGTGAATTCGCTGTATCCGTGTTCGTACTAAACGTGTTTTACTGTACAGGGTTATTTTTGCCCATTGTCATTGTCACCGTTTCACATTAATTTTACAATCAAGTCTGCCCCATATCAAATTTGACCAGTCATAGTTTTTCTTATTAAGAAATTATACTATATTCTTTGAATTTGTCCCATTTTAAATTCTCTCCAAAAAGGGTATGGCAAAAGGGGCAAAAATAAAGTGAGGCAAGAATTTCCCTGTATTCAGTATATGTAATTACACAAATGTACAATTCATTGCAATAGCTACTGTATATGAACATTATTACCAAGCAATCAGTGGATTGAAATGCATATAATATATAATACATAACTGTTTCATGCTGCTGAAAATTTTAATTACTGAGAATGAAGTAAAATTTACTATATTACCATGACAAATTAAGGACATTTAAGACTTTTTTCCCATAAAAAATGAAAATAGAGCTTGTCTGACAGAAGTCAATTTTTTTATTAAATGAATAAATTTGACATTGATCTATGATATTCTTTTCCATATGTGAAGTTCTTATTAAGCAGAATTAGACAAAAAGAATCAATCTCTACTATATTGCATTGCCAATTTTTTTTTCTCTGAACTAAAACAAACCAATTGCAAAATTCACAAAAAACACAATTTCTATAAAATACCTGACCTGAAAGTCAATAATTGCATTGATTGACCTGATATGCCCTAAAACTTTTGTATCTACTAAGTACATATTATATATCTACCTAATAAATGTATATTGTTGTACATTTGTTACAAATTTTAAAAAAACCCTACCTAGATCATGTAGATAATAAAAATTTATTGCCTTATCCATTGCACCATCATACAAAATATATATAATTATACAATTTATTAATAAATACATCTTAAAAGCAAGTTGCTTTTTTTCTAAATCACAAGCAAAAAAGGGGAGAGAGGGGGAGAGGTTATTATTTTATACAATCATAGAAAGCACATTAAACAAAATAAAGCAATTAAATGTAAATCAATTCTCAGTACCTCCCGAAATTAGAAACAAAATGGAAGGAGGGTGTGAGTAAGTGATATGATTAAATGAATATCACACAAAGCATATAAAACAATGTTAAACATTGAAACATTCACTTCTTCTTCAGACTTATGTATTATTCCACATAAAGTGCACACACAAACTGAAATTGTTATCTACTAGTTATTTCTATCAGGATTTTGATATTTGACAGTTTAAATCACGGTACACTGTACCATCTCATGCTTTTAGACCAAAAAGCAGCAAAATTATTCAGTTGCCTAAGAAATAGATACCTAGATCTAATTAGTTCATGTTATTATTAAAAATAATACTGCTTACACTTAAATATTTTGACACTAGAACTTCCTTGAGCAAATAAACATTTTGAATGTAACTTATACAAATTCTGTTTACATCCAAAGGGTTGCAAACTTTAATGTATTAATGTCAATTTTATAAATAAGATCTGCAACGAAAGAATGAAAACTATTTTCTGAGAATGGAAACATTATTCCTACAGAATGTGAAAACACATTGCTTGTAACATATACAATAGAAGCACTGTCATACAATAATAATTAAAATTGAGTAATAGGTCTCCATTGCATAAAATTGCCAGTACAATCCTATGTATACACTATAGGTCCATGTAAAGTTTGATTGTGATGATTAAACATTGGAGCTGATTTAAATGCTGTATGACTCTACAGAGTGATTAATCTCTTAATGCAAAAATGCAATACTGTAAAACGCTTAGAAGACCAAGATCTGGAAGTATCCATGGTGACTGGAGCTGTCAATCATCTGGCCAGCGGTAGGCAGCCAACCTCTTGGAACACAGAACCAGGAGTGATGCCCCTCCCACACAAGGAAATCAGGCCGTGGTGAACTCTAATGACAGAAAAAAAGAATGTATTAAGGTTGAATTGTTTAACTCATTATTTGTCCTAACCTGAGGTCATCTGTGCTGACACTTTCTTAATGTGAATTTTCCAATACTCGCTGTTAAAATTCCCCTCCTTTACATTTGTATTTAGTTCGATTTCATATTTTCCTGAAACTGTCACCATTTGATCTCAATCATGTTTACCATTATCATGTTTGCAAACTTAAAGACATAATTAATACAGATCACCAACACTTCATGAGAATGCAGCAGTAGATTTATTTTAAAATCTACCACAGTAACTGCATCCATTCAAAATCATGTCAATGGTGATCTATTTTATTTCTTTAACTTGAACTTTACAACTTATAAGATACAGAACCTATTGAATACTGTTAAGTATCCAGGCAGAAATTTATGTAAAATTAAACATAAAGGTGTTGGTCTCCACCTTTTCTTTATTTTGCATTATCACATTTATCAACCTATAATGTACCTGAAGTCCAGCTCGTCTTTATCCAGTAGCTCGTAATATAACTTACCTGAAGTTCAGTTCATATTTACCCACAAGCTTGTTATATAACTAACCTGAAGTCCAATTCATATTTATCCACTAGCTCGTTATCCAGATTCCACTTTGTACGGAGATGTCTCTCCTCGCGCGCCTTTGCCTTCTCTTCCTTTTTAATCTGTTTATTTTTACGCTTCATGCGGTCCATGTCAGCGAAGGTCATGCGGTACTGCGGGCCGACGAGATTACGGTCCTGATGAGCCGAGTTTACGATGACGTTGTTGTTATTTATGTATTGTTTCTGTTCAGAACTCTTGTTGCTTCCTGCAGAGCTCTGTAATTAAAATAAATTAAAATTTTCATTAACTTGTGATGTTCCTACCCTTCTTAAGCTTCATTTACATCATACCCCCCAACCCTATCCCCATTACTTTCAGTTTTTTCAATCCTTCGAAAGCTTCAATAAGACAGTGTCAGTGTTGAAAAGATTCCTGAAACTGTGCCTGTTTCAAACACAGCTCTTATTAAGTTACAGACCTGTTTACCCATAATGCTGTTTCTCAGTATTTTTTATTAGATTTTTCCGTGAGATTTGGCATTTGCCAGTAAGATTTCACTTTCCATCGATTTTACACATATTAAAAAAGAAAAACTGCTTTTCTGATTACAAAAACATAATTTAACAACAAGGTCTCTTTCATTTAATAATACCACAGCGTTTTGACAAACTGACATCGCTTATGTGTTTGAAATCTTTTTCTTGTTTAGCGATGAAAGGGGTGAAACTAAGACAGATTATAACAAAAGTGTTAAATTCCAAACTAATGTTTTCCCGATTTCCGTATTTTCATAATGGCAAACCGTGAGACGTATTTTAGACTAAAAATCCATATAAAATACGGCGAAATCGTAAGAGTAAACAGGTCTGAAGTTAGGACTAATATAAACTGTCTGTTTTGGTATACATCTTTGCACTCTCAGACTGACCTTTCTACTCCCACTGTTACTTGATCCCTTAAAATCCTCATCTTCATCTGATTCTATATCACTCATGTCATCTAACGGGTTCCTCAGCTCACTGACATTGTCCTTATCATCATCGCTGTCATCGATTTCCAGGATCTGACTTCCTTTCGATGCCTGGCGTTCAAGCTTAGACATTCTGTACTGGATTTCATGAAATTTACGGTCCGTGTGTTTCCAGCCAGTGGGGAGTCGGGGACGAAATTTAACTTCCTTGACACGGATCACCTCCACAAATGGAAAATCAAACTGAAAGATGATGAAAATTTCTCCTTGCTTTAGGATTAATGTTATTTTACAGAAGTTGTCATAATAAAAAAATATCTTAATTATTCAAATACAATAAAGTTGCTATCAGGATAATTTAACAAACAATATAAGGCCATGCAAAGTTAATTACTTGGTTCTCAGGCCGTTTTTCAAGAAATATGATGAGGGAGGGAGGCATTTTTTTTTCTTTTTTATTGCCCCCAAACATGATGAGGCAGCTTTTTACATTGTACAAAACCTAAAAAGATGATGAGGGAGGTGATTTGGTGTTTATATTTTATTGATTTAGCAATAAAAAGGGTCAATGAGGCACCCTTGGAAGAGATGAGGGAGGGTCTGAGAACCAAGAAATTAATTTTTTTTTGCCTAACATATTCTCTGATTAAAATGTGACTAGGAAGTCATGGTTAATGATTCTTGTTCCTAAGCACTGTGTTAAATCTAATACATGTATGTATAACATAGATTATCAGTGACTTTTCCAAAGGGAAGCGCTCATCATAAGATTTGAAAGTCACACTTTTAAAGTTTTAGAAACAATAAAAAAAATTTTTGTCTTATGATAGGCTTTGACACAATAAAGAACTTTAACCAATACAACCGTCAATGCCATGAAAAGGCAGAAAATTGTGGCGCTTCTAAAGATGCTGATAGCTCTATAGGTGCAAAATTTTTTAATGGTATATGAAAAAAAATCAACCAATCAATCTCGATAAAGATTCAGACATACCTGGTTTTTGGAGTTTCCGTGACGTTTAAGAAAACGTATGAAGTCCTTCCTGTTGATGTTTTTGATGAGCACTAGCTCCATACAGCCGTCGTTCAGGTGTGAGAATTTACTGAGTCCCTCGGGGGCCAACTCGCTCCGGGCGGGGATAGAAAACAGCCCCACCTGTAGGAATGAACCCTTAGACACCTTCCACGGACTCTCATCCTTAGACAAATCTACAACGAAAAAATAAATTAACACCGTATATAATCCCTAACACCTGTAGGAAGGAGCCCTTAGACACCTTCCACGGACTCTCATCCTTAGACAAATCTACAACGAAAAAATAAATTAATATTCATGTCTCTCCTAAAACATTTCCTTAATGTAGACCCTTAATCAAAATGTATTGCATCAGAAAAATGTTTTGATCAGTATATACTCAGTTCTATGTGTCATTCTATTAAACACTTAAATGTTTTTTGGTTCTATGATGATGATCAATCAATCTACCCGTGTGACACTTGTTTTGCATAAACACCTTATGCAAATAATCATGGAAGAAAATTGATTTTGTGATGAAACCAAGAAAACAAAACAGCTTCCTTATATATGTTGTTGTTTATGATTAGGTAACTTAGAACCTACAAAGGTCTCACTGTTTCTGATTGGGCAATGTGTCATCAATGCTGATTGGGTAAAGTGTCAATCTTTTTGATTGGGTAATGTGTCACTGTTTCTGATTGGGTATTGTGACACAGGTTTTGATTGATGGGTATCTTACCTACAAATGTGTCACTGGTGTTGGAGGTATTGAGATCATTAAATGGCTGCACTAAACATTCCTCTACTTCATCTTCTTCTTTAACATCCTCTGTCCAACAAACCGTACATCTACAAAATAAAGACAAACAGATTCATCTTACGCTCAATAGGTGATTCATCTAAAAAGCAACAAACAAAAATCGTGTGTGCCCTGACATCTATACTTACCCCCGCAAACATGCAGTTTGATCGCAGTCCTTGGGTCTTTCTTCTGCAGGAATGTATTCAATATCACAATCGTAGGGTCTAAAAATAGTAAAATAAAAATTAATTTTAAATCCTACACAACAGTCAAAGCTTGTTATCTGGAATCTTGTCGAACCCAAGAAAAACTTCCAAAGTTTTAAAATATCAAACATGAAATATTTAAAAATCAAATAATTGGGACAGTCAATTGAAAATAACTTTGACATATATCCATGCATGGTATTTGAGATTATGGCTTTTAATGCTTAAATATATGAACTGAACAGATGTTACATAAAGAGAAACCCAAGCCAACTTCATTATCTATACCACTGGTGATCACGTACAAAAGTTTCTTCTTAGATGAGGCTTTATAAATAGCAGCGTCTATTCTCTTAGTGATTACTTACAAAAGTTTCTTTTTAGACGAGGCTTTATAAATGGCAGCATCTATACTCTTGGGAAGGAGATTATGGCGGAAATTATTGGCATATCTGAGGGCATTTGCACCGAACCCATACTGGCAAGCGAAATTCCACCTAACCAGCTTATCCTCACTGAACACAGAGCACACATCTACTGGTACACTGTAACCTGTTAAATATACAGACATTCTCAATAATGATTGGTTGAAATGATGAGAGAAAACATATCATTGGCTGAATTTATGATACATGACCTCTGATTGGATGAATTGATAAGAAGAATGTGTAATTGGCCAAAAGAAGTTCAAAACTATGATGTACAGCTGAACTTCTGTATCTCAATCATATGGAATTCCACAGATATGTGTCAAAGAAAGTTGGAAAATCCAACCCTTTTTTGTGCACTTTAACAATTCTACCCTTTATGTCCAAATCAATCAATATTTAATATATTTTTATTACCTCTGTACAATCAATGAGATAAAAAGTTTTCACTGTACAATCTCTGATTGCATAAATTGATCAAAGAGAACATGGCTTTTAATTTGTACTTAACAGGATTTTTTAATTAAAATAATTTTACTAGTGCATTCTTTAGTTAATGCAAGAAGCAAGGTGGTCAGATAAAAACACAGCAACTCACCCAATAGTA
The DNA here is from genome assembly GCF_032062105.1 of Saccostrea cuccullata. NCBI lineage: Eukaryota > Metazoa > Mollusca > Bivalvia > Ostreida > Ostreidae > Saccostrea > Saccostrea cuccullata. The sequence continues at coordinate 283,293 of NW_026935523.1, forward strand.
TATACAGAACAGCAGTGATGGGATCAGCCAAACCCATGACAGAACGAGCGATGTGATTGGTGGTTCCTTGGAAACAAAGATTTATATGATTTATAACAATTAGTTTGTACCGGTAATACTTTCCTTTATAACATGAAAATTAATTTAAATACTCCTGACCAACTGTTGCTTATTCTATTTCCATCAAAATCTCTCATTCCTTGTAAAAGCAAAGGAGATCAATTTATTATTTACACGGTAAAAAATCATTTTAATTTGTAATGCAAGAAATTATTATTTTAAGGTTAAAATAAACTAAATTTTATAATATTTCACTGCAATAAGAAACTAGTGTAAGATAAGATGTTTCCTTTGGAATGCTTTATGTCACCAGTGGGAATAATTCCCTCTGTCAGACATGGCTGCTCGAGCAGGCCGGTGAAACCATGGTGTATTTCTACTTACCGGTGGGAATAATTCCGACAGACATGGCTGCTCTAGCAGGCTGGTGAAACCATGGTGTATTTCTACTTACCGGTGGGAATAATTCCGACAGGCATGGCTGGTCTAGAGGGGGTAAAACCCTGTCGTATTTCTACATCGTTCCTGGTCTGTGTTGCCGTTATTAACCCCGACACAACCTTAGAGGCGGTCCCATCACCACCCATAGCTACCATGCTACAAAAATAATAAATAAAGATAACATGAATTTGAAAACCAGTTATCAGTGAATTTCCATGGAGCTGCAATAATGTAGCCATTTATAAGTCCCCTGAAAGGGGGGATGCTTCATTATTAAATGCAGCTTATTTCTTTGGTTTTTGACCTTTTAACAAATATTGTAAAAATAAGAATAGAGCAATCATATAAAGGCATTGTTTATATTTATAACTGTTTAAATTATCATTTGAAGGTAAGATTAATCACTGTATCAATGATAATCTGAACAGACGTTTCAAAGTAAAATAAATCATGACATGCCTAATGTAACTTATTATCATCTTAAGAAATAAAGGAGCTTCTGTCTTTAACAAAATCACATTTTAAAATTTCATCTGAAAAACTCTTAACTGCTACTGTACAAATGTTAAGCCTTACATTTGACCAAGGCAGTGTTACGTTTTTGCCCATAGTTGATTTTAAAAAGAAATTATTTGCCATTCAATACTTGATTAACAATATTTTTTTAATTATTGTAATCTTTGATATTAATTATTTTACAAGGCTTTGTTTTCCTTTATACACTGTGGCTGTAATCCAACTTTTAAGTGTTTATAGTTATCCTATAATGTTAAATTATTCATACAAGGCAGGATAAGACTGGCTGCTATCACTGCGTATTATTATCATTGATTGTTGTGTACTCCAGTATCACAGCCCAGAATCCAGTGACATTGTTAACTCTGATTAACAGCTGATCAATAGCTGACAAGTCCAATTAATTTACATACACTGTGCTTGGAAAAGGAAGGAATTTTTTACCGTTCTCAGATGTACCAAATTAATTAAAAGAATTTTATGATCATATCAATAAAGGCACCTCACTTTGGACAATCAACATGAGACTTATCACTGACTTGTAATGGGTTGGGGGACGAGGGGGAGAGACTATATATAACAACACTAATGTGTAACTCACCAATCATAATCATCAATGTTGATGTGGATCATTTCTTGTTTCACATGCTCTGAATGCTGTATTTCTACAACAAAATCAGTTCAACTCAGTTGCAAGCATTCTAATATCCATGATAACTAATTAAAAAAAAACCCTAACCATGTTTGCCAACCCCCTTCCCTTTTATGCAACCCATGATTTGCAGTGTCTGCTAATTAGCATCTCACTTTGGACAATGAGACCTCATCTTTGAGGGTGGGGAGGAATCAAGGGTAGACTATATAACAAACCTCCCAGTCATAATTCTTTTGTGGATCATTTCTTGACAGAGACAATTTATTGCCTCTGCTGGGGATTGAACCCTGGGCCTCTGGCTTGCCATTCCAGAGCACTCTACCAATTAGGCTAAAAGGTTAACACATTAGCCCAGGCTAGTAGGATGCCATGTATCTTACATTTCCACATAATGTCCCCTGCTATTTCAATTTTTAGGGACAACCTGCATTTTTGAAATATTGTTACTAAATAATGTTACTTCTGGTAAATTTGTGTGTCATAGCATACATGTACATATGATTTAATTTTTCTGTTGTTGTAGAGATACATAGAGGACATACCCAGAAAGTCTACGCTGAGATTAGCAGCTCGGAGCATCGGTAAGATCCGACTTCTGTACAGCTGACTTCCTGTCCGAGCCCCAGCATGGGTCTGCATAAAAAACTTCAGGGAGTGAGGTCTTCCCGGAAAATCTGTAAACAAATGTACATTCATGGTGGATTAAATTTACTGAAATAGTGACTTAAATTCAACTAACAGTACAGTGAATCCATGATATCTCGAATTAGTACCAGTGGGATCAAGAAAATCCTTCGGAATATATCAGAGGAATTGGGATATCAGAAGCAAGATACTTAAAGAATCGAGTGGTTGTGACTTCCAAATCACTTTGACATATCCACAGCATTACAGATATATCAGTGTTTGACACAACAAAATTTTACTGTATTATATCCTTGATATCTGAAATCCTCCAATATCAAAAATGTGTTTTCCTCTGAATTAGAGATATCAATATTTGATGCATTGAAGTTTAACTGTATACAAAATCAGTAAAACTACACACACACCTCAACTAATACGAAGTCAACCTTTAATAATGACATATATTCATTATATCCACTGTTTTTGAAATATCAGTGTTTGACATATAAAAATTAAACAGTAGTATACAAAATCAAAACCTCAGCTATCAGTTAAACCACACACACACTTCAACTAATACAAACCTTTAATAAATGAATAGATCCCATCATAATACTTGTTACACAGGGATTCACTAGGATGTTCAAAATCTATAATTAGATCCTTCCAGCAGTTTGGTCCAAATTGATAATAGGTGTACACTGTGAACCCCTGACACAGCCCCTCCCCCTCCACCTGACCTTTGACCCTCTTCCGTTTGATCTGGACCCCGTATATGTCCTTGAGAGGAAGGTCGACTGTTCCCTTGGAGATTGTGGCTGTTCCTGGGAGTGGTATCTTGCTTTTCTTCACTGAAGGTAAAAAAAACATCACAATGATATATATATCACACATGATTACTGGTAACTTTGGAATCAAAATTTCGCAAAAACATGTGAATTATTGTTGGCTCCTCCTTACCTGTAAGAATAACTCGTCAGGAGTGAAAGGAGAATGGGGTTAACTTTACATTAAGAAGTTTTCTACATGTTACCTTTATGACTGACTGGAATAACTCTTACCCTTTACATTTACTAATTATTCCACTGTGCTTACCTTTAGAAATAACAGTATATTGAGTGCCCCATCATACCCCCTCCATCTCTAGGTGCAGTGGAAATAATAAACTTTGTTCTCTTTGAATACAATGCATGTAAAAAAATTTTTTTACAGTTTTAAAAGTTTTTCTATATAAGTTTTTCTGAAATTACAAAGGAGACAGTTGAATGATAACTGTGTCAGCACAATGAGAAGCAATCATACTTACCCATGCCTCACCGCACACACAGTTACTCAAACAATGGAAATTCATATTTTGCTAAAAGTATTCAACAGCAGCAATGTAAGAACTATGATTTAGGTTGTATTTTTGATAGTCCATTACATCTATGAATAGTCAAATACTTACTTTTTGTTTATTTCTTTGTTTTTGTGAAAAACTGCATATAAATAGCTTTATCAAGCTATTTTGAATAGCTTAATAAAGCTATATAGAAGGTTATATATCTATGTATGTTTACCTTTAGGCTGTATGTTTACCTTTAGAACTTACTTTTTCATTTGTTATTTGTGTTTACCTTTAGGGCTGACTGTGGTCCAGCTGATCATACCACGCGCCAGGGACAGAGTGACATCAAATCCATCCCCCTTAATAACGAACGGGTTGATCAGATCCTCGGTATCAGAGAACGCATCTTCATAGCATTCATTCAAACGACGCACTGGGTTACCGTCATCATCGTACGTATAATCCACCATCTTCTGAGTGAAAAATAATGAAGTATTGACCGGGGGTAATGACCGAAAAGTTTTCTATTTCAGCATGAAAAAAGTTTGTTTTCTGGCGTGTATTTGGATTCTGAACACCTAAATTTTTTTTGTTGTAGGTTAATACATTCCGTTTGAAACTTATTTCGGTTGAATTCCTTTAGATTCTGTTTTTAGGGGGAACTGTAGTGTCGATACTTTACGGTCTAAAAATCTGTAAACACAGGAAGTCAGGTGCCCGATTACCGGAGACGTGATTTTGGATTATTCTGATTGGCTGAAAATAGGAAACTGCGTGGTCGTCATGGGAGTAATATAAACAGTTAAATTTTACAGTTACTCAGTCGTGAAAAATAAATCAAAGAGCCATAATTAACCAGACTTGTAAACAATAGCATCAGATTTAAAGTTAATCTAACTAATTAATCAGATTGATAAGAATTTATCGCACCTAGAAATTAATGACATATTCTGTATTTTTAGAACAATTTTTGTAAAGTTTATTAACTAAAGAAAACTATATATATAAAAAAAAAATAAAGTTTAAAAAAAAAATCAAGTATTTCCAGTGAATAAGAGTGTTATGAACTGTTTGCGCTTGTATATATTTTGAATATAAAGTCGCATAAATGTACATGTATATATTTAAAAAACCACAATTTGAACAGATATGTGGCATTCAAAAGAAGCAATTTAATTTATCAAGAAGTTTTTAAGCGTAATCCGCACGTATTTCAATAACGCAAATATTTGAAATAAATATACAAACGCAAACTTAAAAGAAAAAAATACACTTGTACTTCATAATGAAAAATAAATTTCTCCTTGTCCATTACTTCTCAGCTAATTAATACTTTTACATTCTGAATGTGGAGAAATTTAATTAAGTTAATAATTTTCTGTTAAGGAAGGGGGTAATATAGAATAATTCAATTAGGCTGTCAGTAACTGTAAAAGTTATATTAATTAAATGTAAAATATCTATTTAATTATAAGGGAAAAAAGTACAACCCAAGACCGTAACAAAATTTTGAACTTGAATCAATTAATTATGTTTTCTTTTTGTTCCAATTTCTGTGAATTGTTCATCTCACCAGGTGTTTTTAATTATTATCGTTAAGAACGCATGTTAAATTGATCATCTCAGCACGCCCTTTAAAAATAATTCAAACGCGTAGGCGTCGGAACCGGGGGGTGGGGTGGGGGGCATAGAGTTTATGTAAATAGGTATAGTACCTTTTTTTAAAACATTATTTTCCTTGTCTGATCATGTCAGAATCTTTATTACAGCAACTTTTAGAGTGTATTTAATGTAGATACAAACTTTAAAAAATATATTTTACATTTAACAATCCGGAAGACAAGCCCCTAGTCCCCCCCCCCCCCCATTTTTTTCAAAGATGGACATGCGTAATACAGGCATTGAAAATTGGGTCTTATCAGTACTTTTTTCGTTGGTTTACTTAGCCCCTTTTCACTTTCAACTTGCTTTCGACGCCCATGAAACGTGAAAACTTTCAACAATTACATGCGAGCCTTTATTCTATAAAAACCAAGATTTCGGGAATTTTCCCACCCCCCGAGAAAATCAGGGAACTACCATGGACTCGCGTGTGACTAATGGGTGCCCCCAGATCACTTGCCTTACTAAAAGCTTCAGCCTAGTTACGGCCTTGCAACCAGAAGTAAAATTGTTAAAGGACTGTTCCACAACTGCTGTGAAATTTTGTTGGCAAATAAAAATGTAGCCTTTTTCCTTTAAATATTCAAATTTAAACATTTTAAAATCAAGTTTAAAAAGAAACTCACATTGAAAGGCTGGTCCCCCAACCCCTACATTCTTTCTTCAGTATATTAAATCATGGTTTATGGTGTGATAACGTACATATACATGTATTTATAAAAATTGATTCCAAAAGAAAGTTGAACATCCCCTCCAATGTGAAATAGGATATTTTTCATTCTCACTCTTTTGTGCTTTCGATTTTTTAGGTACCCCCTTTTATTTCCAAAATAAGAATGCATGCCTGTAATCTTTCTCTTGTGTTAGATCCCCATCCCATCCATTTATTCATAATAACATGATCCACAGGACAAATTCATTTTAAAAATTGTTATATCAAGAGGCTGATCTAGCATTTTCTAGGAGAGGGGTTGATTTCATTTCCCCCACCCACTCCTCTCACCCCTTGCAAAATATCACAAAATGACTGGGGGGAAAAAGTTTGGGTAAAGAATATTTTAAGTGGGTCGCTAGGCAATGCAGACTAAAAAAAAAATTAAGGCAAAATTTTCTTCCTTTGTTCTAAAACAGATAAATTAAAATCACTTTCAGAAAAAAAATTGAAATTAATATTCCTTAAATTCAAATCATCATCAGAAAATGAATGTCAGCATGTGTCATCCAAACAGCTTCTGAAAATCAATGCCAAATTAATAATCAACAAAATATTTCTTTTTTTCACAATATTTATTAGAGTATGTACATGCTTCACATTTTGACTTCACATTTACAACATGGGAATCCCTGTCTCTCTTCTTCTAACTGTACATAGTAACTTGTTTTTCTGACGGACAGACACAAACTTCTTCCATCTATTCCA